>NC_081416.1:37963259-38162270 GCF_949786415.1 Peromyscus eremicus
GCAGACCCCAGCCCCATAATAGCAGCTTTCTGTTTAGGTTTTATTTTTAAAGGCCATGCAGTTCTTTTTACCCTGGATGAAAATGCATTTGCTACCTTTTCCAACTTGAATTTAAAGATTATACCGTTGTGCTATTGTTTGTTTTTTGAGTAAGGGTCTCATGTAGTCCAGGCTAGCCTCCCAATTTGCCATGCTGTCGTGGCTAGCCTTGGATTCCTGACGCTGTTGCCTCCACCTCCCAAGTGCTGGAATTACAGGCATGCGCCACTTTCAGCTAAAGATACACTTAAAATACATTTTTCACAGAGTCAATTTTTATTGACATTGTTCCAGCTCAGGTCAAACGATCCTGTGAACAGGTCTACCTGGCGTTAGGACAGTACATTCCTGTTTAGACAGAAGACAGCCTTCCTTCTCCTGCCTCTGGTGATAATGTCAGCCTGGGCTGTCAATCTTTTCCGCCTCCCGCCAGGCTGCTCCCTGCAGATAAGCGGTTTCCCTTTAGGAACCTGTCAGCTGACCACAGTGTGGCTCTGTTTGGTTTGTCATTTGTTTCTGCCAGCCCATCTGTCCCCGAGCTGTCTCTGGTTATTGATTTGACCTTTATTTTATTGAGTGCTTGTAATAAATCCTGAAAACCACTTATGGAAGGATTTTTTCATTGTTTTTCTTCTCTCCTAATTCTGATGAACAGGATTCCAAAAGAGGATTTGGAATCGCAGTGTCGGGAGGTAGAGACAACCCCCACTTTGAAAACGGGGAAACGTCCATTGTCATTTCCGATGTGCTCCCAGGTGGACCCGCTGATGGCTTGCTTCAGTAAGTGCCCTCACCCCCTCCCCAGCCCCCTGCCAGCCCTGCAGGTTGGCACTAGACAGGGTGTGAATGATGGTTGTGTACTTTTTAGTGTACTTTTATATTACATCTGAAGACTTTTAAGAGAGGGTTAGGATCACCGCTAATACATTACGTTTTAACAGTCACCAAACTTTGGGGACCATCCAGACTTGGAGGCAAGAGGGAAATCCTGTGTGTCGACCCTCCCACCCCATAGGAGGGCAGTTAGAATGCTCACTTGTAGGTTTAGGAAACCTTTTAGCTTTTCTGTGCCCCCCCCCCCCTTTTTTTTTTTTTTTTTTTGGTTTTTCAAGACAGGGTTTCTCTGTGTAGCTTTGTGCCTTTCCTGGAACTCACTTCGGAGACCAGGCTGGCCTCGAACTCACAGAGATCCACCTGCCTCTGCCTCCCCAGTGCTGGGATTAAAGGCATGTGCCACCACTGCCTGGCTCCCTCCTTTATTTTGATGGTAGTGTCTGAAGCCTAGACTGGCCTCCAATTCCCCACACAGATAAGGATGACTCTGAATTCTGATTCTCCACTTCCTGCGTGCTGGGTTTGTATGCACACCCAGTTTATGCAGTGCTGGGGGCTGGACCCGGGGCTCCATCCGTGCTAGAGAAGCATACCAACTGAGCTGCGTCCTCAGTCCTTGGGAACCCTTTCTGAACGTGCAGCTTATGTCACTGTAACAAAAGAGTTGAGAAAATAACCTAAGGGAAGCACTTATTTATTTTGGCTCACCTTTTCAGAGGTTTTATCTGTCGTGGTTGGGAGACTGTGGTAGAACAGGAGAGCTAACAACGTGGTGGCCGGGAAGCAGAGGGGGGAGGGGGGAGACAATGCCTGCCCTTCCTGGCTTTCTCCTGTATTTCCTCAAGCACATGAATGGGGTCACCCACCTTCAGGGTGGGTCTGCCCCCTTAATTCTCTTGAAAACATCCCCACAAACACACCTAGAGTGAGCTTTGCTAATCTCGGTGCTTGTCAGCCCAGCCAATTTGACAAAATTGACGACCTCAGTTTCACGTTTCTCAACGTCTTCCAAGAGTTTTTTTAAATATATGTTTTGAAATTTAATTAAGATGTTAGGAATGTGTCTCAGTAGAAGAGCACTTAGCCTAGATAAGGCCTTGGATTAATCTTTAGCAGTCCCTCCCCCCCAAGTAAAAACCCAACTAGCAACCCCCCAACAGAATTTAACAGCGGAAAAATTCATGACGTGTAAACTCAAGTTCTCTACCTGCCAGCCTTCTGTTCTGAAAAGGTAACTCCACTTTAAAAGATGGACCCTGCATCCTGCCAGGAAAGAATCTGGAGATAACGATGTGGCTACATTGGCCAGATCATTCAAAAGTTGAATTGTGTTAGATTTAAAAATCTCTGTGCTCCCATCCTATTAGTTGGTAGTCATATCATATTAAAAGTTAGTCTTTTATTTAGAGTAATATGAAATTTTAAAATAACTTTGGATGAGCCTAAGTGATAGGCTTTTGTGTTCTTAAAGTTTCTTTAAGAACTGAGGGAAGCCGGGTGGTGGTGGTTCACGCCTTTAATCGCTGCACCAGGCAGAGGCAGGTGGGTCTCTGTGAGTTTGAGGCCAGCCTAGTCTACAGAGTGAGTTCCAGGGCAGCCAGGGCTACATAGAGAAACACTGTTTTCAAACAGACAAACAAACAAGAAGCTGAGGAAGAAGAAACCAGGCCCGATTGTGCTCATTTATAATCTAAGCATTCGGGAGATGGAGCCAGACACAGAAGGATCAGTAGTTTAAGGCCTTGGTTTGCTAAATAGTGAATTCAAGGCCAACTTGGGCTACATGAGACTCTTCTCAAAAAAAAAAAAAAAAGACTCTGAGGCAAGTTTCACCCTCTTTCCCTCTAACACAGATGAATGTGTGCCTATTTCAGAGACGTCCATGTGGGCTCTTTGCAGCTCGCTGTGTACTTCAGCACATAGGACTGTCGTTGAATTCTTCTTGTCTTCTAGACTGCCTCATGACTGGGTGCCTTCTGGTGCGACCCTGTGGTCCAGACAGGTCTTTTACACATACATGGTGGTTCTTAGTAAACCACCAGAAGCTGAATGTATGGCTTCTGGTTCCTTACCTCTGAAGAGCTCAGACCAGGTTGGCCTGACTTGGGAGCCGCCACACACTGGGGGGCCTTAATAAGCTTTTGGGGCTCGTTTACTGCTTCTGTCCTCTGTCAGGGGTTCAAGATGTCTCAGCACGAGTTTTTATGACTGATGTTTATTTCTTGTTTACAGAGAAAATGACAGGGTGGTCATGGTCAATGGCACCCCCATGGAGGACGTGCTCCATTCCTTTGCAGTTCAGCAGCTTAGGAAAAGTGGGAAGATCGCTGCCATTGTAAGTCCCGTGATGTCACGTGGTGCACACCTATACATCCAAGCCAAACATCCTTAGGGAAGATCTCAGACATTTTATGTCCCGTGATGTCACGTGGTACATCTATACATGCAAACCAAATGTCCTTAACACATAAACTGTAAATTTAAAAATCTTTTAAAAAGTTAAAAATATTTTTTGTTTATTGGAACATAAAGAAGGGCTGGAGAGATGGCTCTGTGGTTAAGAGCCCATATTGTTATTGCAGAGAACCTGATTTTAATTTAAGAATGTTTGTTTTCTATTCCTAAAGAAAATGACCATTGGACAGTTACCTGCCCTAGCGCCAGCTTACTTCTTGGAGCTTTGATATTTTTCTAGGTTGATGTTTCAGGTGTAGTGAAGCTGTGTCTGAGTTCCCCTCCTGAGGAAGGTGGCAAGCATCCTACTTAATGACTGCCACACGCATCTCCCAGGAATAGGGCCATCCCGTTAACAAGTCTAAGGAAAGCAGTGGCTGCAGAGCCGTCTAATACCCAGTCCGTGTCTCCAGATGGCCTGGGATAAGTGCACTCACTGTAATTGATTGTCTCTGCAGGCCTGTTTTGTCTAGAAGGGGTACCTCTTCCCCTGCTCTTCCTGTACCAAGTGCAGGAGTGTCTGCAATTATATACAAAACGTCTCACTTCCTGGGTTTTCGTTTGACTTTGATGAACTGACCCAAGCCTTTGGGGCTTTTCACACTTGGTCAGGAGTATTCCAAAGCACTACACTACAGCTGCAGTCGCTTTCCTATCTTATTCTAACTTCGTGAGGTTTTTTTTTATTGTCCTTGGTTCCAGATAGGAACCTTGGGGCTGGGAGGGTTGGCAGGAATACAGATGTTTAAGGGGTGTAGGTTTTTTGTTTATATATATGACCCGCCCACTCCCTCCCACACACAGAGTCTAGAGAGGGAAAGTTTCATTGAAGCTGGAACCAGGGCCACTGCCACCCCCCCCACCCCCACCCCCCCCAGTTCTCTCTGTTTGCTCTGTCCTGCATCTACTCTGTTTGTCTGGACAGGTGGTCAAGAGGCCCCGGAAGGTTCAGGTGGCCCCGCTGCAGGGCAGCCCCCCTCTCAGTCATGATGACCGAGGTTTTGAGGTGATAGATGAATTTGATGGCAGAAGTTTCCGCAGCGGCTACAGCGAGAGGAGCCGGCACAGCAGCCACGATATACTCAGCCACAGCTGGGACGACAGCAGGGAGAGGGGGCGCCCCCAGCAGCGCACGCAGAGCCGGGAGCGGGAGCGCAGCCGTGGCCGGAGCCTGGAACGTGGCCTGGACCACGAAGACTACGGGCGCAGCCGGGAGCGCAGCCGTGGCCGGAGTCTGGAACGTGGCCTGGACCGCGATTTTGTGCCCCGGGACCACAGCCGTGGCCGCAGCATCGACAGGGACTACGACCGAGACTATGAGCGCACCTATCACCAATCCTATGAGCCCGACTATGAGGGAGGCTACAGCTCATCGTATGACCACAGAGCCCAGCCGGAGCGCCGCTATGAGCGCAGTCACAGCCGCGAACACCTACGTTCCCGGAGCCCCAGTCCTGAGCCTAGGTCCCGGCAGGAGCACAAGCATGATCCAGACAGGCCCATCGGGGTCCTTCTCACCAAAAGCAAAGCAAATGAAGGTAGGCATACGTGATGTGGGAATACAAGCAATGCTGCCAACATCACCTTGGCGCTCGCCCAGCACCTGCTGGTGTTCGGCATCAGCCTGAACCGGCAGATAACCTGGGGGCTCATTTATTTCTCAGAGCCACATTATGGGGGCGTTACTCTTGCTTGGGTCCTTGTTCTGTGGTAAGGAGATGAGATGCAGACAAGTCCACTGATCTGGACGCGGGTGTCTCAATGGCTTTGCTTCAGAGAAGTAGCTCACCCGTACACTTGTTACATTGAAGATTCTCAGCCTCTCACCTGCCCTGGGAACCAGAAACTATAGGGTCTGTGTGTGAATAGGCTCAGCTGGTGAGCCTGGCACTTCTCTGGGTGAGAAACACAAAGTAGAAGGTTGTACCCCAGCTCATCTAGATGGGCGTTCTATTCTAGGCCAGGGGTGTTGTTGAGTAAATAGTCTTAGTTAATCCCCCCAAAGACCTTGGTGGTAGGAGGCCTCATTCCTGTGTTACAGGTCAGGGGCTTCCGTATGTATGTGGAGGCTGGCTCTGGCTTAGTCTGCTGGCCCCACACTGCATTCCTGGAGACGTGGGCACACTTAATCCCATCCAGGATTCATTTAATTCTGTGCAGTGAAGCTGTTAGTACTGCTCATAAAGGAGGACTCTGAAACACAGGAAGTAGGGAAGCCGGAACTCCCACTTAGCCGATCTGAAGGGAGGAGATGCACAGGAGTTGAGCCGTTTCCAGTCTTGGGTCTTGTCTTCCTACTTATGAATTTTCTTACAACATAACTTTTGTCTCGTGGGTTCTCTCACTGTTCTAGGAAGAGAACGGTGAATGCAAGGCGGAGGATTCGGTCTGTAGCTTGAGGTTTGCGTTTCTGAGGGGATTTTAGATGAGTCTGTTCCTGAGTTTTTCCTACTGAAAATAACTGGAGTAATGAAAGGCCAGTAGTGGGGTACCTGGAGCACGGGGCCTGTGTAAGCTGGGGTGGCACCATTGCTGAGGAGAGGGGCATTCCTGTCAGCAACTTTGGAAGCATGAAGATTTCGCAGAATCTTTATAGCTATGTGTAAGGGGATGGCCCTTCACGGGTCTCCAAGATGGATCCAGGTTGAAAGATGGAGGCCAGAGATGTTTTGAGAGTGAGCGCCAGGCAGGGACCTCCTTCCAAGAGGTCTGATCCATTCTGAGGGGCGTTGCTATTCAGTCCTTTCCTCCTCTTGCCCCGTTTTCACCCTTGTCTCTTCTTTTATGCCCTCCTGCCATAGGAACAACCACACATGCCATGCAAGCGTGGGGGTACCTGGAATTAGTCAGGGCTCTCTAAAGGGACAGAGCCGATAGAATGAGTGAGAGTGCGTGCGTGCGTGCGTGCGTGCGTGCGTGCGTGCGTGTGTGTGTGTGTGTGTGTGTGACTGTGTCAGTATGTCTGTGTGTCACTGTGTGTGTGTATGTCTGTGCGTCACTGTGTCTGTGTGTATACTCACACACATATATATAGGGAATTTCTTACAGTGGTTATGGCTGTGGTCCGGTGGTCTGACAATGCTGTCTCTGACAGAAAGGCCAAGAATCCGGTAGTTGTTCAGTCCATGAGATGGGACATCTGTCAGCAGTCATAGTCTGGTGCTGGAGTCTAGGAAGTGTTCAGTCTACACTGGAATCTGGCTGTAGCAACAGGCGAAAATGAACAGGGAGAGTGAGGGCAAGCAGGCACAATGGAAAGGCTTCCTTCTTTCCTGTCCTCTTATGTGGGCTGCTACTAGAAGATGAAGCCCAGCTTTAGGCGGGTCTTTCTACCTCAAACAGGCCTAGTAAGAAAAATCCCTCACTGGTGTGCCCAGCAACTTCGGTTTTAGTTGATTCCAGATACAGTCAAGTTGACATGCAAGATTAGCTCCCATATACCTACATATAAAACACTTAAACAGAAACCTCATGGAATATTACTTATTCTGTGTGATGTACTGAGAGTTTCCATTGCATTGAAATTTTAAAATACTGTTAGGACTTCATTAACTCAAGTCAGACCCATTAATGAATTATGATGCATAATTTTAGACTATACTGTTGGGCTAGCATTGAGATGACTCAGTGCTTAAGAGTGCTTCATGTTCTTCCAGAGGGCCAGAGTTTGGTTTCCAGCACCCATGCCAGGGTGCTTACAACTGCCTGTAACTCCAGCTCCAAGGATTCTGATGCTCTCTTCTGGCCTCCAGAGGAGCCCACACATGTGATATACATGCACATCCGCACACACTCGTGCACATGCACACACAGAAATAAAAATAAATCTTAAAAAGCAAATCTTTAAATAAAATAAAGGCATTGTCCAATGAGACTGCCCAGGCCATCTTGGTCTTAATTAAGTGCAGAAATAAAGGGATTGTGTTCCTCTCCTGATGGGGTGTTTTCCTTTTAAGCATTTTATTCCCCAAACTTGGAAATTGTTTAAACAACTTTTGGTAGTGATGAAGATCAAACCCAGGGCCTAGTGTATGCCAGACAAGTGTTCTCACCTGATTCCACTTTTTTTTTTTTTTTTTTTTTTTTTTTTTTTTTTTTTTTTCGAGACAGGGTTTCTCTGTGTAACTTTGCGCCTTTCCTGGAACTCACTTGGTATCCCAGGCTGGGCTACATAGATCCGCCTGCCTCTGCCTCCTGAGTGCTGGGATTAAAGGCGTGTGCCACCACCGCCTGGCTAAAATTATTTCATTTATTTGTATTTTATGTGTATGAGTGTTTGTTTGAATGTATAAAAATAAAACTCGAGGGATGGATAGCTGTGAGCTGCCATGTAGGTGCTGGGAATTGAACCTGGATCCTCTGGAAGAGCAGTCAGTGTTCTTACCCTCTTAGCCATCTCTCCAGCCCCTCCACTTAAAAAATACTTTGTATAATTTTATTGATGGGAGGAGCATGTGTACAACAATGTTTGCATGGAGCTCCAAGGACAACCCCATGAGAGTCTATTCCTCTCCTACTGTATGGATTTCAGGGACTGAACTCCCCTTAGCAGTCACCTTTATTCACTGAGCCATTCCACTGGCCCCAGTTCTACATTTTTTAAAGATTTATTTTTATTTTATGTATGACTGTTTTGCCTGCATGTGAGTGTGTGTACCACATGCATGCTTGGTGCCTAAGGAGGTCAGAAGAGGGCATCAGATCCCCTGGAACTGGAATTACAGATGATTGTGAGTCAGCATATGGGTGCTAGAAACTGAACCTGGGTCCTCTGCAGGAGTAGCAAATGCTCTTAACTGCTAAGCCTTCTCTCCAGCCCATGATTCCACTTTTTAAAAGAAAAAAAAATTGCTAAGATTACCTTGTAACTCAGCTGTTTCTGGCTAAGGTTACATGAAAAGGAATCTTCTAGGAAACCCAGTAGGCAGGAGTTACTATCGATTAAGAAGGAATGCCACCAGCTCCTGTCACCAGACACCTGTTCATACAGATGCCCATGAAACTATTTGCAGACACTCCTGTGTTGCAATAAGAGCATTATTAAGCTTCTAGGCGGCTAGGTGAAGTGTTTATAGGTAAGAAAAGTTAGACTTTCTCAGTGCTCTGTCCTGGGGCTGTCGATCTAACCAGTGGGGCTTTGTCATCCATAGGAGAGATGTGGTATCCCTAGGAGGGTGTGGAGTGCACCTCAGTACTTCTTTATAGTTGTTGTGTGTGGGGATGCTACAGATGAACCTAGTGTCTTACAAATATTAGATGTTCACCTGTACCGTACCACTGAGGATTATACAACAAATCACTTTGTGTCTTTGTAATAAGATCAAATGCTAATAAGCTTCCTGTAGTTTATTAAAACCGATTTTAAAATGACTTCTTTTGGGATCACAAGAAGGTACTTTCCCTATATAGTAAAAAATTTTCTTGAAAAAAGCTACTGTTTGTAAGCATGCAGTTTTGAGTCAGAACACTAGTAATAACTTAACAAATTGAATGTATTTGCTCTCAAGCTTGCTTGGGATGCCTTTCAAAGTCACTATAGTTCACCATTAGAATGTGTCTTTTTAGAGGCTTAGCTAATAGCGTCAGAATAGGCTGTAGAACACTTAAAATACTGAAAAGTGTGCCTCCCTCCTAGATGTGGTGGTGGTTTTCTTTTGAGTACAGTTCAAAGTGCTGTGGACTGTTAGGACAATGCTTCCGGGATGGCTCTGCCCCAGCTTACAGACCTGGGCAGTGTGAAGTGTCACCGATGACATACACTCTGTCCCCAGCTTCTTGGGCCAGCACAATTTCCTGCTAAGATGGATGGAGCAGATTGGTGTCACCAGCCTTTTACTTGAAAAGTGTTCCCCCCTACATCAGGCATCCACACAGCCTTCACCAGTTAGAGTTTGACCAGTTGCTAACATTTTGCAACATTGTATTCATTTCTCCTGCTTTATTATTATTTTTTTTATTTTCTACTTCTCTTTATCCACTTCTTGTCTGCCTCCAATCCATTCTCCCTCCCCCGCCTTCCCTCCCTCCCCACTCTCTCTCCCCCTCTTAAAGATTCTAGGCTCTCCCCCCTCCCCTCCACACTCTCCCTCTTAAAGATTCCAGGCCCCCCACACACACACTCTATTTCCCTCTTAAAGATTCCAGGCCAGTTTAACAGAGTATCCTATATAAAAATTAAATTTTCATAACTGCTTGAAATAGTCTTCCAAGGCAGCCTTAAGTTTTCGGAACAAGTTCGAGAGTGTGTGTGTTCCCTGTCTGTCTTCTAGAGTATGGTCTCCGGCTGGGGAGTCAGATCTTCATCAAGGAAATGACCAGAACAGGACTGGCAACCAAAGATGGCAACCTTCACGAGGGGGATATAATTCTCAAGGTGAGAAGCCAAGGTTGGGGAGCCGCGTGTGCCTGCATGCATTCTAGTCTGCGCTCCCACATCCACACCACGGACGGACTATCTTCTTCTCAGTGGCCAGGAGTAGGGGAGAGACAGGGAGAGCAGTGTGATGAGGTGGTCTTTGTCCAAAGAACAAAAATAAACCGAGACACTAGGGATGTAGCTCGGGAGCCCTGCTCCCTCTCGAACCCACCCCCAAAAAGCAGTTTAAAAAGGAAAAGGAAAAACCAGCCTTAGAGGCTATACTAATTTAATAACCAAGAGAAAAACCTTAAGGAGCTCTTTCTCCTTCTCCCTGTGGATTTAAAGTTTAGGATCCTGTACCAAGGGAAGGTGAGCCTGGGAACCACTGATCTGTGCTTGCTGAATGCTTGGGAGGTTTTTAAAACCTCTCCAATCAGGAAGCATGTTACAGCTGTAAACCGAGCTGTTGTCTTGAATTGGAAGTTAAGTGGATGAACAGAGTAAACTAACTGTACTCTGACTCTTTTGTGCCTGCTCGGGGGCGTGTGCGGTCATATTTCATTTAAAGGATAATTTGTTTTCATTCAGTCATCCTGAAGCCTGCTTTGAGTATCTCAGCAAATTCTTTCCAGTTCTGTAAAGGGGAATAGGTGTTTTTTTTTTTTTTTTTTTTTTTTTTTTTTAAACGTAGATGTGAATGGTGGTTGTTCTGCGTATGAATAACATGGCCGTTCTTCATATACACAGATCAATGGGACCGTTACTGAGAATATGTCTTTAACGGATGCTCGGAAGCTAATAGAAAAATCTAGGGGGAAACTGCAGCTTGTGGTGCTGCGAGACAGCAGGCAGACCCTCATCAACGTCCCCTCCCTCAATGACAGCGACTCGGAAGTAGAAGGTAAGAAGGGGGCCTGTGTGCCTTCTGGGTGTCAGGAGGGCCACGCCTGAAGGCAGCCCTGGGCTGGAGGGGCAAAGAAGGCCGCATTTAAACTTTGAATTAAACTTTGATTAAAAAAGAGAGGTATTCTTGATTTTTAGTTAGTTTGTTTATTTGAAAGTAGATTTCTAGTAGGAAATTCTGGCACACTTGTGAAGGCCTCTTCATTAGGCCACTGAGAACAGAACTTACTAGTAACAGATCACAATATGCCAAGTGTTCATGCAGACACTAGTCAAATGTAGACTTTTGTGCTTTAAAAATGACAGAAGCCAGGCATGGTAGTGCCTTTAATCCCTCTCTCAGGAGGCAGAGCCATGGCCAGACTGGTTTACCTAGCAAGTTCCAGACCAGCCTCAAAGAAAGAAAGAAAAGGCTGAGCGGTGATGGTGGTGGTGGCGGCAGTGGTGGCACACGCCTTTAATCCCAGCATCGGGAGGCAGAGGCAGGCAGATCTCTGTGAGTTCGAGGCCCTCCTGGGCTACAGAGCGAATTCCAGGAAAGGTGCAAAGCTACACAGAGAAACCCTGTCTCGAAAAACCAAGAGGAAAAAAATAAATAAAAGAAAGAAAGAAAAAATCAAACAGCAAGAGAAACCCATGCTCCTGGGTGTGTCTTCCTTTCTTTCTGAGCTTATTCTTTCTCTTAACTCTAGTGCTTAAAATCTGTGTTAAAATCTCTTCATAAATTCCAACTCTGCTTAAGGAAAACAAGGCTGTTAATATTTCCACCTTTCGAAGGTGGTGTGAAACATGTAGACATTACTAAACGATCAGTCAAAACGGCTCAGTATTACGGTATATGTTGCTTGCTAACATATGCCCCTGGTCCTGCTTGTTGTCACTGTTTTAAACTTGGATAAATGCATTTATTCCAGTTTCTCACGTTCCTTGCAAAAGAAGGAATCAAGTACAGTAACTGCCCTTTTAATACTAATAAACACTGCAACTGTAGGGACCTGCCCTGAGAGTTCCTTCCTTGTCAGGGAAGGTGTGGAGTCTTCAAATTGCAGAGTGAAGATTGCTGCCTTCCCTTCCAGGGATGTTTTAGGAAAGTCACATGATGAGGAGTGCAGGAAAAGGGTTGCTAATACTCCCTCACAGGCATAGCCTAAAAGCAATGTCAACTAGAAGATGGCTTCTTGTAAGACTTCCAGACTGGGGATGTAGCTCAGGAGAAGGCCTCCATGTGCATGCTCTCTAGGGCGTGATTCCATCCCAGACCCAGTTGGCTTTTCTACCGGCCCCTTGTTCAGACTACAGGGTGAAAATAGCATTGTGGGCTGGCGAGATGACTCAGCAGGTAAAAGTGTTTCCCTGAGATTGCTAGTGTGAACAACATGCTTGGTTTTGAAAGTTAATTTCATTTCCGGTATATCAGAAGTCTAATCAGTTCATCTGGGCTGAATATAGTACAGGCAAGCAAAGAGATCATGGCAGCCAACTGTAGTAGTTTACAGTTTATTTCCTTACTGTTCATCATGGGATCCTCTGTACAGAGTTGGTGTCAGGGAGCTTGATTCCAGCAAGATCCCTAAATGCTTTGAATATACACTAAATTGTGAGGTGCATTGGTTTGCTTGGCAATTGCGGTTTCTCTAACCTCGGATTCAAGCGATCATGGGTTGAAAATATGTGAGGAAAAGAGTCTAGAAAGTTAAGGTTTCTTTTTCTTGTTGTTCTATCAACAGTACAGTGTACCACTGTTAATACGGCATTTACAGGATGTTATGGATTGTAGATGAAATAGGCAGAGAATATGGATAAGGCTGCATGCTAACGTTTGGCATCTTACACAAGGGACTTAATCATCTGCCAAGTTTGGTTGGGGAAATGGTTCAGGAACCAATTTCTACAGTAGATGCAGAGGGACGCTACACTGTAGCTGGATTGTGGGCCCCTTAAAACAGCTCTGAAAGCAAAGTGGGACGAGAGAAGTGTACCGTCTGAATTAGATAATGTCTCTCTGTGAAATTAGCAAGTTTTCTTTTTGTCGTTTAGTAAAAAACAAAAACCTGCTAAACTGATGGCCTTCCCTCATGCTTCCTGCTCAGAGACTAGTATAATTTTGGGTATGTATGTATTTTACTGAAAAGGACTTTTCTTATTTTGAAACCAGATATCTCAGAAATAGAGTCCAACCGATCTTTCTCTCCAGAGGAGAAGCGCCAGCAGTATTCCGATCAGGATTTTCACTCCTCCAGCGAGAAGCTGAAGGAGAGGCCGAGGTAAGGCAGTGTGGTCTTCCGTTTCTCTTGGTCACTGGTGAATGCACTCGAGTGTGTATTGTACATGTGTTATCTAACGAGACATGATCTGTAGTAGAATATTATTTTAAGGTGTGTTACTTTGGTTTATGTTACATTTGTTTAATATGTTTAATATGTGAAGCTGTGTTACCGTGCCTGTGTAAAACACCTGATGGTCTAATAAAGAACTGGCCAGTAGCAAGGCAGGAGAAAGGATATGTGGGGCTGGCAGGCAGAGAGAAGATATAGAGGGAGAAGTCTGGAAGAAGAAAAAAAGAGGTGGAATAGTGAAAAGAACGAGAAGTAGCCAGAGGAGGAGGAGGACTCCAGGGGCAGCCACCCAGCTACACAGCAAGCCGTGGAGTAAGAGTAAGATTTACAGAAGTAAGAGAATGGGAAAAGCCCAGAGGCAAAAGATAGATGGGATAATTTTAGTTAAGAAAAGCTGGCAAGAGGCCGGGCGGTGGTGGCGCACGCCTTTAATCCCAGCACTCGGGAGGCAGAGCCAGGCGGATCTCTGTGAGTTCGAGGCCAGCCTGGGCTACCAAGTGAGTTCCAGGAAAGGCGCAAAGCTACACAGAGAAACCCTGTCTCGAAAAACCAAAAAAAAAAAAAAAAAAAAGAAAAGCTGGCAAGAAACAAGTGAGCTAAGGCCGGGCGTTTATAATTAAGAATAAGCCTCCGTGTGTGATTTATTTGGGAGCTGGGTGGCAGGCCCCCAAAAAAGAGTAGAAAAAGCCCCCAGCAACAATGATCATGGTATGTGTTTCAGTTCAAGAGAGGAAACCTCAGGCAGACTGTCCAGGATGGGTGCCACACCCACTCCATTTAAATCGATGGGGGACATCACAGCTGCAGGTGTTGCCGAGGCCAACAAGGAGCCCAGGTACCAGGAAGAAACCCCAGGTAAGGTTTTAAGGTCATTCGTGTGTGTGTGTGTGTGTGTGTGTGTGTGTGTGTGTGTGTGTGTGTGTGATACACAAACAAGCTGGTTCATGCTAAGCATATGCACCCAGTACCACTGCTTTGAAGAATTGAGTTCAGAAATATGTGCTTGATATTTCCAGAATGTGGATGAAAGAAAGCAAAATTATTTTTAAAATTTGTAAAGTAGAAGAGGGCCTCTTTATTTTTCTTTTCATGTGGGAGGTACCCTTTTTACTATCATTGGAACTGGTCACATTTTGACAAATTTGAGTTATAGTCCTCTTGCCCCTGTCCACAAACCCAGCGTCATCACCCTACTCCTTCTTACCGCTCTGAAATTATCATCGGAGCTCTGGGTACATAAGCATTCCTATGTGGGCAAACATGGTCTTGTTCTCAGGCCGTAAAGGGTGCTGCCATGTGCGTGTGTACCTTGTGTTTTGGGTGGTTTTTTTTTCTCTGAATTTCAGAAACCGTGATGACGGCTAATGTCTTAAAGTTAAGCTTCATCTTTAAGTCTTCCTCTTTTTTTTTTAAAGAAATAAAAATGAAGACAGCTTAAGAAAGGGGAAGCCCTTGGGAATGGGAGTGGACTAGTGAGCAGGGAAAGGTGTGCGCTGTTGTTTGATGGGATAGTGCACGCGTGGCATAAGACACACTTGAAGCATAAGACACACTTGAAGCCTGTGGATTTTGCTCTCTTTGTGTTAAGAAAGAATCTCCTGCAGGTCTGGATGATAAGGAAAAAGGGTTTTGTCTTGTTTTGTTTTCATGGTATGGGGCTTGAATCCACAGCCTTATGCATGTGTGGCAAAGCTACACACTTCAGCTCCACACCTTCAGTCCACACTAAACTTTTTTAAAATCCACAGTGCCCGGGGACGGGAGAGATGGCTTGAAGGTTAAGAGTTTTCCGTCATCCTTATGGTAGCTCACAACCCTCTGAAACTCTAGTTTTGGGGGATCTGATGCCCTCTTCTGGCCTCCACACTAGGCATTCACATGGCTCATATATATGTATGTGAAGAAAAAAATCTCTCGTATGTGTAAAATAAAACGGGATAAAATCTTTAAATTCACAGTTCCTCAACCCAGAGCAGCCCCAAGAACTTTCCTTCGTCCTAGTCCTGAAGACGAGGCAATCTATGGGTATGCACTTCCATTACTCTTCTCTCCCCATCCACTCTCCTTCCTCTTGGCCGATCTGCCTAGCTGAAATCCACAGCAGTGGTGTTTCTTCCTGCCCTACCCCAGATGCAGAGTTTGCATCTCCTCAGCCGCCTTTTGTCAACTCTTATTCCCGATGTTCGTAAGAAAGAGGAATCATTTATGAGAGGAGCAGAATTTGGGATTGGGTGAAGTCTGTGGCTTTGGTATCTGTTTACTTACCCGTCTACTTCTCCTGAATGTTTTTCTGAGTATTTGCTTTGGCCAGATGCTTAACTCCCGAACAGGAGAAGCAGCTCCAACTGCAGTGTTCCCAAAGAGGCTGCAGGGGTGTGCTGGGGAGGGAGAAGGGGTGATGTTGTCTAGACAGCCGCTGTCGGGTTAGGACCAGCTTCCTTGAATCTGTCTACATTTGACTGAATGTTTGATGGAGTAGACTTGGGAGGACATCCTCCTATCAGGTAGCTGGAGTCAACTGCCAGTTCCATCCTCTCATCTTAGATGAGCTCATGTGGTAAATTCTGTATTTTTGCTCCTTTGTGGGCTGATAGACATTCCTAAATTTCATCTATTTTTTCAGAACCTTAGGTGAAATAAATTCAATTATTCAACTTAGTACATTTTAGTTACCAAGGGCTATTACCTTTGTTACCAATTTGAAAGTCATTCCAAAAAGAATACCTCTCATTTACTTAGTTTTTCAATCGAAAAACTTATAATATATAAACTTGCATATGGTGCCAGGGATATAAAATGATAGGACAATGAGAAAATTGAGAGGGAACTTTTGTAAACTGTGATATCCCCTCTGAGCTAGAAAATAGTTACATCTTTAATATCTTGATGTGAGTCCTCCATGTTAAATGGTATCTTTTCTTTCTGAAATCAAACCTACGGCAGCCCGAACACCAAAATGGTGAGGTTCAAGAAGGGAGAGAGCGTGGGCCTCCGGCTGGCTGGCGGGAATGACGTCGGGATATTTGTCGCTGGCATTCAGGAGGGCACCTCCGCGGAGCAGGAGGGCCTGCAAGAAGGAGACCAGATTCTGAAGGTAGGGAAGCCTGCCTTCTACCAGACCCTTGGCAAGTTGCTTTGCTTGACGTTTTTTCAGCGATGACAGAGTTCTGAGAAGAATGCTTTCCTGGTTGCTGTAATAGTTTGGCATGCTGGGGAGCCATCATTGGGATTCTTTCTTCCTTTTTTGTTGTTGTTTGTTTTGTTTTGTTTTGTTTTGTTTTGTTTTGTTTTTTTGAGACAGGGTTTCTCTGTATAGCCCTGATTATCCTGGAACTGGCTCTGTAGACCAAGCTGGCCTCGAACTCACATTTCTTTCTATTTCTATGTGCACACACACAGAGACTTTGATGGAAAACCCACATGTCATTAACTGGGGGTCTGGTGAGCACTTCTAGGCCCAAGGGAGAGGGGAGAAGTTGCAGAATCACTCAGAGAGTCAGGCTTCAGGACACAAGGGCATACCCTTCCTCTGCACTCAGCTGAGGTGATTCAGATCGCACCTCTAGAGTGAGCGTTGCCAGACCTTGCAAAAAGTCTAGGACTTTCTTTGGCTCCAGGAAGGGTCCTAGAAGATTACCTGAGTGAACCTCAAGGCAACATAGGACATCCCTTCACCCCCAGCCTCCCATGCTATTGATGAAAATCTTTTCAAATGCCAGCACATGCTAATTTGTATTTGGTGCATATGCTAATGAAGAGAAAACAAGTTTCCTGCTACTGGGAAGCTAGAGGTTTAGAGCTTTGCTTATTAAAGTTGAAGAATAAAATACATTTGTCTTGTGGACAATTGTGTGAATTTCTGTGAAGAGAAGTAGAGAATTCATCTAGGGCTTCAGACTCCCAGTTTCTGTATAAAACACTGTTAAAGACAAGGAGAATTGTGTCCATACTCAGAGCTTTTCTAGAAAGTTTTGTTTCCTGGCATCGCCATGGTGACCAGGGAGAGACTGGTGGGTCCTGACTTCTTTGCGGTAGTCCTCCATAGAGGCCAGACAGCAAGTGGCCTTGATCGTCACTGCAGCTGACTACAAGATCTCTTTCTTTTCTGTAAAAGGCTGAGGAAGAGTGAGTTCCCCGAGCTAAGCAGAGGCAGCTACAAGCACGGTGAGCTGAAACTGATACCG
Source organism: Peromyscus eremicus (assembly GCF_949786415.1). Classification (NCBI taxonomy): domain Eukaryota; kingdom Metazoa; phylum Chordata; class Mammalia; order Rodentia; family Cricetidae; genus Peromyscus; species Peromyscus eremicus. The sequence goes on from NC_081416.1 coordinate 37,980,368, forward strand.
AATCCTCCCCAGGCTCCCAGCACACCCAGCCCGGCCCTGCACACTGCTCTCAGATAATGAAAGACGATATTTGTCTGTTGGAAAGGACTGCACAGTCTGACCTTGAAGTTCAGAAGCACTTGACTGTGTTCCACACTCCTTGGTCAGCCTGAAGGTCTGAAGGGAACTGTGTGCATAGCCTGGCCATTTTTTGTTGTCGTTGTTGGGAGTGGTGGTAGGTTTTTAAGAATGGCTCTGCCTTCAGTAGGTAAGCCCTGACATGTACAGTGTGCTGTACTTCAGCTGAACACAGGTCTTACAGACAACAGAAATATGACTGCTTTTATTTATTTCTTTTCCTGCTTGGTTTAACTGCCTCTTTGTTATTTATGTGGTGTGCCTGGTATTTCAAAAACTGTTACAGGATGGAAAAGACAAAAAGAAAACCGGAACACGTTTGCAGGAGGTGGGGTAGTGATGGTTGTTTGTTGTTAAAATACATGGATTTTTAAGAACTACATCTTATTCGTGTGTGTGTGTGTGTGTGTGTGTGTGTGTGTGTGTGTGTGTGTGTGGTGGGGGGTCAGGACATGACAGGCTTGTGCCTGTCATACATGTGGAGGTCAGAGGACACCTTTTGGGAGTCACTTCTCTCCTTCCTTGGGCACCAGGCACACACGTAGTACAGAGAGATAGATACAGGCAAAGCACTCTTACAACATAAAGTAATCTTTATACCTTGGGGTATGAAGATAGAATCTTCAAATGAAGAAATACAGATGGACAAGACATTTTTTTTCCAAATGTTCAACATCCATAGCCGTCAGAGAAATGCAAATCAAAACGACTTACTGGCTTCAATGTTATCTTACAGCATCTTTTTGTAGTGTTCCCCTTCAATCGTAGTGGGATAAATGTTGTGGACTGCTTGCCATAGGGCGTATAGGCCAGCAGCTTAATGATACAGGGGCCAGTGGTCTTCCATGTAAGACTAATGCATTGTGTTTCATGAACACATGTCAAACATTTCTTTTGCTTTTCTTTTGAGACAGAATTCCACTGACCTTGAACTCATAACCATCCTGCCTCACTAGGATTACAGTTATGCGTCAGCATTTCTAGTGTTAGATGGTTTTTAAATGATTGGAGTTACAGGAGAAAGATTGGATTGATCTGTGAATGTGCATTCAAGATTTTACTTGAGTTAATTTTTAAAAAGTGCGGTGCCAGATCTGTTTATCACAGACCCCACCATTCAATATTGATTATAGTTATCTGTTTATTACTTTAATATTGTACCTTTCTGATCACCTTTTTGGGGTACTTTGAAGAAAGGGAGACAGACAGAATGACACGAAATTCTAATCAGTTCAGTGACATTTTCTTTTTTTTTTTCTTTTCTTTTTTTTTGAGACAGGGTTTCTCTTTGTAGCCCTGGCTGTCCTGAAACTCACTTTGTAGATCAGGCCTCAAACTCACAGAGATCTGCCTGCCTCTGTCTCTCAAGTGCTAGGATTAAAGGCATGTGCTGCCACTGTCCAACTCAGTGACAGATTCTTGGTTTGTAGACTTAGCAGATGTGGTGGTTTGCAGAGTACCGAAGAAGAAAGGTAGAACAGTACTCATATAGTCCAGGCCAATCGAAATCCCCCTAGGCTGGAGGACTGAGTGGCAACTGTACAACAGTATAGATTTGTGTACATCCTGCTTTTTTTTTTTCCCCCGAGACAGGGTTTTTCTGTGTAGCTTTGCGCCTTTCCTGGAACTCACTTGGTAGACCAGGCTGGCCTCGAACTCACAGAGATCCGCCTGCCTCTGCCTCCCGAGTGCTGGGATTAAAGGCGTGCGCCACTACCGCCCAGCTACATCCTGCTTTTGCCCTGGGCAGGCCCCAGTGGAAACCAACAGAAACTTAGGAGTTACCATTTAAAATTTTTAGTACTGCTAGGGATTAATCCTAGAGCTTTGCACATGCTAAGCAAGTACTTGAGCACTGAGGTATTTCCCCAGCCCCATCAAAACCTTACTATAACCTGCCCCCCTTACTCATTTGTTATTTCTGCTCTTTGCTTCTGTCCAGGTGAACACACAGGACTTCAGAGGGCTAGTTCGGGAAGATGCGGTTCTCTACCTTTTAGAAATCCCCAAAGGTGAAACTGTGACCATTTTGGCTCAGAGCCGAGCAGACGGTGAGCAGGTTTGACCATCTGTTTTCTTTGAGGGAAGTGCGAAGGAAGAACGAGGTGTCTTGGACCAGAATAAGCAACATTGGCTCAACAGGTGTATGGAGAAAATTTGGGTGCTATTAATTTTGAATGGCAAATGTTTTCCCTCCATCTCCTGAAATAATTTTGCTTGTGTGTCGTTTGGAGTTAAACGGCTTTTCTGAACAATGGCGCATCCTCAGTTAGGATGGAATTGTTATAGCGTCTCCATACAATGGGTGACAGTGGCTCCCTTTAACTCTCCCCAGTCTCGCAAGTTGCTTCACCTTTCCAGGTCCTCTCCTGTAAAGTGGGGGACAAGAATAGTCCCTTCCTGTTTGTGTCAAGAGATCAGTGAGCAACTATATTAGTAAGGGGTCCTTAGAGAAACAGAATCAATAAGAGATAAAGACACATTGTTATGGACTTGGTGGGTGTGAATGTGCAGGTTGGTGAGGTTGCCTCATGTTGGGCAGGGTGAGCTAGCAAGTGGCAGACCTAGCAGAATCAAAGAAGAATCAAAGACTCAGTTTTGGTTTTAGGCTGAAAGCCTAACTAACTTCTAGGAGAATTGATGGTGTAGATACAGTCGAAAGGTAGGAGCAAAGCAAATGTCCCAGCTGGAAGGCCAGGGGTGGGAAGAGTAACTCCCTCTGATTTGACAGAATATTCTACTCAGGCTCTCAACTGGGTGGGGCCCCATCCTTATGAGGAAGAACAGTTTGCTTTACTCAATCTACGTATTTGAACAGTGGTTCTCAACCTTCCTAGACTGCGACCCTTTCATACAGTTCCTTATGCTGTGGTGACCCCAACCATAAAATGATTTCATTTTGTGACTTCATAACTGTAATTTTGCTGCTGTTATAAGTCATAATGTAAATCTCTGATATGCAGGATATCTGATAGGCCACCCTCAAAGGGGTCACAACCCACATGTTGAGAACCGCTGCATTTGAGTGTTAATTTCATTCCCCCATCAACCACCATGTCCTCTCAGAAAGGCCTAGGATAATGTTTAATCAGTTGTCTGGGCACACCCATACACTGTCAGGTTGACACATAAAATCTCCCATCACAGCACTTTGGGAGGTTAATGATTCTTCCTCCTCCTGTTGGAGCCTGATTCCCACAGGCCCATGGCCTGGGGATGGAGGGACTGGGATGAGGGTGACTCGGGAATGATCTTCAGTTCAGCCCAGCACAGCCAACAGTGCTTTTGTTTTCCAGTGTACAGAGACATCCTGGCTTGTGGCAGAGGAGATTCGTTTTTCATAAGAAGCCACTTTGAATGTGAGAAGGAAACCCCACAGAGCCTGGCCTTCACCAGGGGCGAGGTCTTCCGAGTGGTAGACACGCTGTATGATGGCAAGCTGGGCCACTGGCTGGCTGTGAGGATCGGAAATGAGCTGGAGAAAGGCTTAATACCTAACAAGAGCAGGTGACTAAGACCATACTTCCCTAAACATATCTTTCAGTCCCTTTTCTATCAAAAGGCAACAGAACTGCCCTGAAGGAAATCCCATGTGACGTCATCATCTGCCATCATCAGTTGTTATGGGGACAGAGCTGGCACCTCTGGAATCTCGAGCACCTCAGGCTTGGTTATTGCACTTGGTTTATTTGAGGATTTCCTGCTGCCTTGCTTATGGGAAACACCGTGTGGCCATAGCGCCCCCTGCATGCCTGGTCTCCATCCTTAGGAGGCTGGCACACCCTGGGAAACACTTGCTGGTGGGTGGCAGTGTAAACTTAAGAAAGGTGATCTGTTTACTACATGCATTCATGTTACATACCATATGAGCCAAACATGGCATGTTCTGTACTGTACTGTTCAGAGACTTTGTTGGATTTCTCTCATTGGTATGACAAAATACCGGAGAGAGACAGAGAGAGAGACAGAGAGAGAGAGAGAGACAGAGAGACAGAGACATGCTGGTCTCCAGCTTGTTTTCTTCCTTATATTCAGTTTGGACCCCAGCCCATGGGAAGGTGTTATCTATTCAGGGTGGTTTTTCCCTTTCTAGAAATACCTCATAGATTGACCCACAGGTGTGTTTCCATAGTGATTCTAAATCTAGTCAGGTTGACAGTGAAGCTTATACACTGCCTATTCTTGCCTCAGTCCCTTCCATTGTCTCCATCATCAGTCTCGGTCAGCCCTGGGCTCTTACGTGATCCTGGCTAGGTCTTGATAGTCACCTGTCCACGTGCTGTGGAGAATGACTTCTCCTGGCTTCTTCCTTCAGAGCTGAGCAAATGGCTAGTGTCCAGAATGCCCAGAGAGAGACCACTGGGGACAGAGCAGACTTCTGGAGGACACGTGGCCAGAGATCCGGGGTCAAGAAGAACATCCGGAAGAGCCGGGAAGACCTGACGGCTGCTGTGTCAGTCAGCACCAAGTTCCCGGCCTACGAGAAGGTTCTGCTGAGGGAAGGTGAGGCAGCTACCTGGGCCTGGAAGAGATCTGCTGAGCTCCGAGCTGCTTCCTCCAGGGCAGCTGTAACCATCACGTTCCAACTTCACCTATGTCACACCAAGGATGTGGGGACGGAGTCATGGTCATCAAGGAGCCGGGGGAGGTTTCGGTTCCTCAATGGAGGCAAACTCTCCAAATGTAGAAAACAGTTTTAATCCTGACACTCGAGTATTTGTACATTGTCCACTGAGTGGGGATGTGAAGCACAAGAGAATGACAAGTGACATTTCTATTGAACTCTGCTCTGTGGGGAGGGTAGTGAAGGCCGCTATTTCGGGAAGAAACTGGAGTCCAGGTCAGGGTGGGAGAACTCGGTTCCTTTTGCTAGGTTTGCAGAAGTGTAGACAGTACATTCGCCTCTCATCGGGACACTGGAATCATGGGGACATGTCTCTAGGCTTTCTGCTTTCCTTTCAGCTGGCTTCAAGAGACCTGTGGTCTTATTCGGCCCCATAGCAGATATAGCAATGGAAAGGCTGGCGACTGAGCTACCCAACTTGTTTCAAACCGCAAGTAAGTCAGTTCGTGGTGTCTTGCTCCCAGAGTGTTTATTTTGAAAGGTTTCTGGTACACCAAAGTTGGAAGAATGGCGGCTATCCACCCACTGTGCCTGGAGTCACTGTGTCATGTTGTCAGATATACTTTCTCTCCACCACCTGCCCAAAGGCAGACACACATTCTTCCCCCGTTTGAAATTGTCTACTCAGCCGGTTCTGTGTCTTAATTGTGGAGTTATGAGGCTTTATCCTTGAGTGTCCACATGAGTCTCCTCACAGCGGGAGTATTTTACACAACGACAATACCATCATCCCCTCACTAACAAAGAGATTTAATATTAATGCTATAGTTTGCACATTGCTAGTCGGAAGTATTCCAAAAACTGAAACTTTCTGTGCATCAACATGATAGCATCAGTGGAAAATTGCACACTTGCTCTTATGTATGTAAGAATGATCAGTATCTAAATGCAGATGCACTAAAAATGCTCCATAAAATTATCTTCAGGCTATGTGTATGAGACAGGGATGATAGAAATGAATTTTTTTTTTTTTTTTTTTTTTTTTGAGCAGGGTCCCTCAGATAGCCCAGGCTGTCCCTAGATTTACTGTGTAGCTGAGGATGACCTTGCATTTCTGATCTCCCTGCCTCCATCCCCCAAGTGCTGGTATAACAGGAATATACTACCGTGCTGGGCTAAACCATGAGTGAGTCTGATATGTAGATGTGGGTCTCTTTTTTTCAGGTATTTTAATTATGCATATTAACAAAATTGGGTAGCATTTCTGGTCCCAAACATTTTCTTTTCTTTTCTTTTCTTTTTTTTTTTAAATTCAGGCTCATCCCGTTATAGTTGATATTTAGGACTTTTATATTTCTAGATCCGTCCTTTCAAAGAGTTTCTTGGGATGTTGATACTTGGAGAATACACGCCAATTGGAGCATAAATACTCACTGTTAGTTGACGTAGCAATTTCCTCATGGTTAGATTTCCATTTAATAGTGCTGGGGTTGTAGCTCAGTGGTATGCGCTTGCCTCGTATGAGTGAAACCCTGGTGTTTGATGTGTAAAACACATGCACACAAGCACTTACACACATGTGTACACTTGGCTGTGTGTACACATATACGAGAACACACACACACAGTGGCAGTTCAGCGAGCGGTGTGATCCCATCGCACTGCATGCCATGAGGAATGGCTTGTGTCAGGTGTCCGTCCCACAGTGCTGGTGTTAAGTTGGGGGTTTGGTTGTCACTGTTTCCCACCAGTATTACTTAGCCCTCTTCTTCTGCAGAAACTGAACCCAAAGACGCAGGATCTGAGAAATCCAGTGGCGTGGTTCGGTTGAACACTGTGCGGCAGATTATTGAGCAGGTGAGAAAACTCATCAGAAGCCCATGTTGTCAGAGAACTGGATTGTGGTTTGGAATAGAATATGCATTTTAATAAAATACTAACGAGGGGCTGGAGAGATGGCTCAGAGGTTAAGAAGCACTGGCTACTCTTCCAGAGGACGGGGGTTTGATTCCCAGCACCCACATGGCAGCTCACAACTGTCTATAACTCCAGTTCCAGGGGATCCAACACCCTCACACAGACATACATGCAATCAAAACACCAATGCACATAAAAATAAAAAGGAGTCATTAAAAAAATGCTAATGATAAAAGCTTATGTAAATTCGAGCCTTTTCACTATGTAAGCCAGATGCTATTCTGTGGCAGAGTTCCCTGAAACCATGGAGATACCATCACTGTGTGTGTGTGTGTGTGTGTGTGTGTGTGTGTGTGTGTGTACACATATGTATGTATGTATATACACACAGGTAATTTTTCTTCACATTTATATCTGTGATAATTTAATTTATAAGGAGATAAACAGCAGTAACCCAAACCAAAATAGGCCAAACATGAAAATATACTCCAATAAAACTCGTACAAATGTGGCCTGTCCCCGCATTCCCACTTAGAACCTTATACTGTTCTCTTATACTGTTTTTTTACTTGCTGTTGATCTCAAGAGAAACTGGAGGATGAAGCCATGGTCTAGGAGGATTCTCCAGCCATTCTATAAGAAATTTTATCTCAGCCAGGAAGTGGTGGTGGCACACGCCTTTAATCCCAGCACTCAGGAGGCAGAGGCAGGTAGATCTCTGTGAGTTTGAGGCCAGCCTGGTCTACAGAGCCAGTTCCAAGACAGCCAAGGCCATACAGAGAAACCCTGTCTTGAAAAACCATGGGGGGAAAAAGTTGTATTTGATAGTATGGAAGTGGACATAACATGGAAAGAAATATTTTTGGCTTTTTAATTTAAATATATAGGCCAGGGCATGGTGGTGCATGCCTTTAATCCCGGCAGAAGGAGCAGATTTCTGAATTCAAGGCTAGCCTGGTCTACAAAGTGACTTCCAGCCAGAGCTACACCGTGAGACTCTGCCCCTCCCCAAGAAAGATTTAAATATATACATTGTATCCGACACAGCCTTTACCTGGGAAAACAAACCCCTTGATGATGTTGTTTTATGCCACCATGTCCCATCCTTTCTCCACTTGAAACAGGACAAGCATGCCCTCCTTGATGTGACTCCCAAAGCTGTGGACCTGCTCAATTATACTCAGTGGTTCCCAATCGTGATTTTCTTCAACCTGGATTCCAAACAAGGTGTTAAAACCATAAGACAAAGGTTGAGTCCAACATCCAATAAAAGTTCTAGGAAGTTATTTGATCAAGCCAACAAGCTCAAAAAAGCCTGTTCTCATCTTTTTACAGGTGAGTGAAGTTTAAAAGGTGGTTCGCTCTCAAAATGAGAAATAAGGAAATAATCCGAGTGTGGGATATGGAATCATGCTCATGACTCACTCAAGAATAGTTAGTGTGATGGGGTGGATATTTACACCTATGGCATTTGTACGTTAAACTCTGATTTTGACAGCCAGAAATGATGGTAAAGACATGGTAATATCCTGCTCATCTTAATGACATTAGATTTTTGTGGTAGACAAGGCTAATGATTGACCCTGGCTTATCACCAAGCTTCCCTGTCTGTGGTAACTGTGTGTTACTATTCTCTACCGTCAGTGATGCATTAATTGACTGTGTGATAGGAAGTTATTATTGTGACCGGCAGTGTCTCCCAAATGGAAATCTAACACTCTGAATATGGGAGATTGAAACATTTGTTACTTCTGCCTTTTAGCTGTAATAATACCATGAATCTTGAGATTATCTTTATGTTTTAGAGAGAGATACTGAGTAAAATCTTTATAAATTATCTCGCAGGCACACTAGAATTTGCATAGGTAATCTGTGGTAAGAGGAGAAGATAGTATAGACAGATTGGCCAGACTGTCCAGGCACCGTGACACAGACGTGGAACTTATAGACTGGCTTCTACTTTATCTATAATTAGATTTTGTTGTTTGTGTGTTTGTTTTGTTTTGTTGAGACAGGGTTTCTCTGTGTAGTTTTGGAGCCTGTCTTGTAGACCAGGCTGACCTCGAACTCACAGAGATCCACCTGGCTCTGCCTCCTGAGTGCTGTGATTAAAGGCGTGCGTCACCGCCGCCCAGCCCTGTTTTGTTTTTTTTTTTCTTTTGAAAAGAATGTTTTGCTGTGTGTTATTTTTAAGGATTTATTTATTTATTTTATGTATATGAGTGCTCTCTATCTGCATGTATGCCTTTATGCCCGAAGAGGGCATCAGATCCCACTATAGATGGTTGTGAGCCACCATGTAGTTCCTGGGAATTGAACTCAGGACCTCTGGAAGAGCAGCTGACCCATCTCTCCATTCCTGAAACACTGGTTTTTAAGCATGATCAGCAGGACCATGAGCAGTTAACATTTTATTTTCTATGTTTTAGAATCTTTATGAATTAGTAAATGGGAATATTAGCCTTACTTTGGTGAGCACAATTCAAGTTATATTTTGTGTCTCGTTAGCTCAGTATCTTTTTTCCTTTTTTTGTGCGGGGGGGGGGGGGGGTGTAGTATTAAGAAAACTTTCCCACAGAGGAGATTTTAATTATGATAATATTAAAATCTTTTCTATTATGAGCTTGATATACTCATTAATTAAGACACTTCATTCAGAGACTGCTAACAAGCAAGTTGGGTTGTCAAAATAATTTAAAATGTTATGCCTGCATGCCCCTTTCTCAGTAAAAATATTTAGCATAACATGCATTTATGCATGTATATCATAAAAATGAAATTTGAATTGCATGTGCTCTTAGGACCTTCAAAGTGCTTGGTTCATGGTTTAAATTCTGCTGTGGTGGCCTTATGGATTTAGAGGCCCAAACTAAGCCACCTTTGTGATACATCGTGGCGTGTTAAAGCACCACAGGATAGAATGGCCATTTCATCTGCTTTCCAGGCTTCATGAAAATGAAGTTTTCGGTGTTGAACCCTGGAATTTTGGAGATGCTTACAAGTGCTGTTACTGTAATTATCATCCTTCAACGTCACATTACAGAAAAGTGTTTTGCTCTGTGTGGTGTTTTTTGTTTGTTTGTTCTGGTCATTATTTAGTCTTCGAAAAAGCACAAGAGCGAAATGAATCTTGTAACAGCCAAGAAAAACCCAAATGGCGTAGGTAATACTTAGGTTAGCGGAGTGTAGGGAATGTTGACCATTGGGAGGAAATGCGCTGAGGGGTGGCTTGCCTATTTAGCTGGTGTCTGGCACTTGGGTGTTAAGGTAGACACAGGATAGCCTTCTTGAGATGTAATTTGTGTACTATACCATTGACTCATTTGAAGGTCATGTTTCAATGGGTTTTAGTTTTTTCAGAATTGTGTAACCTGTAGATAGAGTTTTCCTGTGCTGGCAGCCACTCCCAAATAATCACTCAGAAACTTAATATTAATTGTAAATGCTCGGCCAATAGCTCAGGCTTGTTACTAGCTACTCTTACATTTAAATTAACCTATATTTCTTATCTATGCTTTGCCACATGGCTCGTACCTTCTCTCAATACGGCATGCCCATCTTGTTTCTCCTTGCATCTACTGGTGACTCCTCTGGCTCTGCCCTTCTTCCTCTTAGCATTTTCGGTTTGGCTCTCCTGCCTAAACTTATCTTGTTCAGCTGTTGGCCAGTCAGCTTGTTTATTAACCAATGAGAGTAATACATATTCACAGTGTACAGAAGGATTATTCCACAGCAGTAACCATCGTCACAGTAACTTTTAGACAGAAACCCCATCCATTAATCACTTCAGTTTTCCCCCAACCCTTCCAGCTTACATGGTGCCTTTTGGTGTCTCTGTCACTAGAGGTGGGAAGGTACTACCCCTATGTGTCAGGGCTGGGCATGGCTGCCCTGAGGATATGAGAATGCTAGCCGGGATATTGGTAGCAGGAGGATCCTCTCACAATTTCAGTTCTTGAGTTTGAAAGTCATAGTAAGCCTCTTTAAAAAGAGGCAAAGCTCATGAATTGGATGCTACCTCTAAGTGGGGCCTAGAAAATCAGCTTCTATGGCTCTTTTATGTTAGTGTTCCTGCACTTGATTCTGATGGAAACTCAGGGGTTCTGTGACATTCATATTGTCAGGGGGCACAAAGGTGATTCCTACATTTCTTAGAGAGCACCCTTAACTTGAGATTTCCCTTGTGATGAATTCATACTGTATCAGACAGCTCCCAATAGAAACCTGTAAAGAGCCACTTAACATTCTTTATACATCTATTACAAGTCACTTGTTTTGTCCCTAGGGTGTGCAATCTCACTTCTATATTTACATCTTGGATCGTATTTTAGCCATGATTACAATACCGTGATGATAAGGACACAGAAAAATCCATGGCATCAAGGTTAATTTCCTTGGGCTGCCAATGTATCAGTTTAGTCTAATGCTGTAAATAATTAATAACTAAGGAAACTGTAAGCTCATTCATGATTTCCCAAGGTCAGAGATGGAACTTTTTCAAGTTTGCAAGCCAGGGTCTCATGTGTCTCCAGGCTTTCCCCACACTTACTTTGTAGCGAGTGATGAGCTTGAACTTGAGATTTCCCCCGCCTCTACCTCCAGAGCAGGTGCAGATGCACATCTGACTACAAATGCACATCACCACACCTGGTTTCAAGATTGGAATTGCTTCAATGAAAGAAAGTCAAATTTAATTAAAAGAAACTTTGAAGCATAGTTACTCAGGAATTTTGCATAACCATTAATGGTTTGTTTGGCTTTAGAAATTACATATACCACCATGCCCTCTAATAAAGAGCCATGAAAGCATAATTTAAAAAGCAATTGTAGTGGGGTGGTGGTGGCATACGCCTTTAATCCCAGCACTCAGGAAGCAGAGGCAGGTAGATCTCTGAGTTCGAGGCTAGCCTGGTCTATAGAGCAAGTTCCAGGGGGCAGCCAAGACTACACAGAGAAACCCTGTCTCAAAACCACCCCCCTCCAAAAAAAAAAAAAAATCAATTGTAGTTTATCTGCAACCTGATCATTTGCATTTTAGATAATTTTTATATTAACTTGTTTTTGTTTTTTTGGGTGTTTTTTTGGTGTGTGTGTGTGTGTGTGTGTGTGTGTGTGTGTGTGTGTGTATGTGTGTGTTATGTCCATCAATCTTGTTGGCCATCGAGTGCCCAGGATCCACATGTCTCCATTTCTAGTGCTGGAGTTACAGGCACACACAGCCGTGCCCACCTTTTTACACAGTGGATTTGAGTCCATGCCCCCCAGCTCTCACAGCAAGTGCTCTTTCCCAATGAGCTATCTCTCTAGCCCTGTTTAGACTATTTAGATTCAACTTACTGTTTGGGGCAGCTTTTTTTTGGGGGGGGGGGTGTTTTCAAGACAGGGTTTCTTCATGTAGTTTTGGTGCCTGTCCTGGATCTCACTCTGTAGACCTGGCTGGCCTCCAACTCACAGAGATCTGCCTGGCTCTGCCTTCCGAGTGCTGGGATTAAAGGCATGCACCACCACCGTCCGGCTATGTTTGGGGCAGTTTTGCTTGCCTAGTTTATCATCACTACATCTGTAAATACAAATTTTGAAGAACAGATGCATGCCATGTCTGTTAGCATCTTATATCTGTGCTGCAGATCGGTGTCTTACATGGGCTATGTAGGGCAATGGCCCAGGCTGCAGACTCAGAAAATAATTTTCCTAGTTTTCATTCAGGTTTCTTTATTGGCTTGGGGTGAAGTATAAGGCTCACTCATTTTTTGTTTTTTCCTTTTCTCTGATAAAAATACCCTGACAAAAGCAGCCCCAGGAAAGAATAGGTTTATTTTAGCTTGCAGTTCAAAGTACAGTTCAATTTACCTGTGCTCCTGAAAATGTATTTTTTTAGGGCTGGGGACTATGACTCCATGGTAGAATACATATGTGGCATTTGGGATGGCCTAAATTCTGTTCTTAACATTGCAAAAAAAAAAAAGAAAAAGAAAAAGAAAGAAAGAAAAGATAGACAGACACATACTGACTAGCTCTTCTGAAGATATATTATATTATATTATATTATATTATATTATATTATATTATATTATATTATATTATATTATATTATATATAACCAGCCTGGACAAGCTTTACAACATCTGTCTGTAATGTAAACTAAAACAGCTTTAGTTGCATTCAACTAAAAAGATTTTTATGTTTAAAATAACATACAGACTTCCGAATTTGGCAAGTCTTTCTTCAAATATGGTATAAAAAGAAATAATGTGAATAGCTTCTAGAATAAAGGTTTGCTCTGGAAATTGATGCTGACCTTTTTGTTTGCATTCCTACAGCGATAATCAATGTGAATTCAGCCAATGACAGCTGGTTTGGCAGCTTGAAGGACAGCATTCAGCAGCAGCAAGGCGAAGCAGTCTGGGTCTCTGAAGGAAAGGTATGTGGCCTAGATTTGCTGCTGTGAGGTGAGAGTCTGTGTTCTTGGTGCTTCCTCCAGAGGGCAGTGAATGTAGAAAATCATGAAACAAAAGGGATTCAATGTGTTCTTCCAGTCGGCAGCTCTCTAATTCTCCAAGAAAGCCATAAAATGAAGGGACTTTGCAAGGCAGAGCGTGATGAATGCCGACCTACATTCACTTCCCCTCTCCTTTTAATGTAGCAACTAGAATTGCATTCCAAGTCCTCTAATCAGAGCTTACAAGTTCTCATTCCTAATGCCACACCGCACTAAGGACCTGGGAAACTCGGAGTGGAGATGAGAGGCAAGGTTGAGAACCATGGGGAAGACAGTTTAAAATGATACCAAGAGAAGTGTTAACAGCTGGAATTATGTGCGTAGTAAAGAGGTCAGTGGAGAATGCATCCTGACTCTGAGTCTGAAAACAATAGTGATCTTTGCTAGCCCTCTCAAGTTGGATAGCATCTAAATCTGTAGAGATACTGAACATATAGGTGTGCTGTGGGAAGGAGAGAGTTGACAACCTGGGACTCCCTTCATTCTAGGAACCTTTACTCCAGCTAAATTGAGGTAGCTGGTGAGCCTTATGGTGAGTTTTTGGTGGTGTGGACTGTCTTGTTCCTTGGGACCTAGATGTTCAGTTGATGAATCTAGCATCTGCCAAATGCTTATAGTCTCCACAGCTCCCTGGAGAGGACAAGTTGAGCAGGATGTAGCTTTTGTCCTCAAGGTTCTGAGAATATTTTTTTTCTGGTCCTGGAATTGAACCCAGCTACCTCTGAGAAACATCTGAACGTGGGTCTGAGAGTCTTGGAAATGACAGGGACCAGCAGAAAAGCTGGAGAGAAGCTGATCCTGGGAGACCAGCAAAACAGGGGAGCTTGGCTCAGCTGGCCTAGAGGATGTACTGTAGCAAGAATAGACTGGAGGGCCTCCAGTTTGTGTCCCTGTGCAGAAACCGACCCAGCATCAGCCTCGCAAAGCCAAGTGATAGCAGGAAACTGAAGGTCCCTTCCCCTGCTAGCACATGTCAAGGTTTCCAAGCCCTTGGGAGTTTTCTTGAGTCCCTACTCCCGGGAGCCATGCCAGATCCCACTCACCCTTCAAAACAAATTCCTCTAGATGGAAGGGATGGATGATGACCCTGAAGACCGCATGTCCTACTTAACCGCCATGGGCGCGGACTATCTGAGTTGTGACAGCCGTCTCATCAGTGATTTTGAAGACACCGACGGCGAGGGAGGCGCCTACACTGACAATGAGCTGGATGAGCCAGCCGAGGAGCCGCTGGTGTCTTCCATCACCCGCTCCTCGGAGCCGGTGCAGCACGAGGAGGTGAGGCGAGGCACAGCTTGCTGTGGGCTGTGAGGCCATGAGCAGGAGCAGTGTTAACTGAGGGTGCTGTAGAAAGTATCCTCGAGGATCGGAGCAGAGGGGTGCTAGGAAGGCCCACTGTGAGTCAGTGCCTACAGGGCTGTGGCTGTGCTCCGTGGAAAGGGGAGCCAGCTCGTGGCATTGGAAAAGGTTGTGTGGTAACCATTCACCACTCTCTCCTCCTCGGGAGTAATGCATAAATATCGGCTTTATGTGCCAGCTGTCCAAATTGCAAGTGGAACTTTATGAATATGTTATTGCTGCATTTGCTTGTAACCTTTGATTAGGCCTCTCTCTGTACTCTTAGGAGCCCTGCTTTTCTTCTCCCCTCGACCTTTAACCTCCTCCTAATGTTATCAGAGTCCCTGAGTGTTTCCCTATCAGTTTCCTTCTCTCTGTGTTTCACTTTTTAAATGGATTTTATACATGTGATCAGGTGCACTGTGTATCCACTAGTGTACACAGTCCTACAAACTGTATCGGTGGGCACTAACGTAGGGTAGAGCGATTATCAGTAGCACCTCAGAGAACACTGGAATGATGATCTTTGTGGACAAGATTATCTAAGCACATCTGGATCATGATTGTTATGGGCTACCCTTTAGCAGGTTAACTCATTCCAGTAAATGATAAACGAGGTAGAAATACTCCCCACCCCCAAAAAAATAGACACAGAGAGAGAGAGAGAGAGAGAGAGAGAGAGAGAGAGAGACTACTAATATACAGTAAACAAGTAGTAAAGAGTAAGTTAATGTCTACAGATATAGAACGAGCTTAGGAATACTGCTGGTAGTGAGACAGACTTTTAGATTTTTAGGAGTATTTAGTTTTGTTTCTTTCTTCCTTTAAGGGTAGAGCCTGCTGCCTTGTACTCAACCAGTTTAGTGAAGTGTGTCCTGAGCTTTCTCTAGCGCAGGATGGTTGGTATCCCTCTTTGCGGTAGGAGAGCGCTCCGCTGCCTTGGCTTGTCAGCTTCTCCATTTCCTTAAGGTTTCAGAAATCCAGCAGAGCAGAGTGCTGTCTTCTCTCTGCTTGGATGCTCTTGGTATGAATGAACCTTTATGTTTTGTAGAGCATAAGGAAACCCAGCCCAGAGCCACGAGCTCAGATGAGGAGGGCTGCTAGCAGAGATCAACTTAGGGATGGTAGCCCACCCCCAGCATTCAAGCCAGAGCCGCCCAAGGTATGTGGCTGGGAAGCCCAGGATGGGAAGGAGGAGGACACAGGTGCCTTGGAGCCCCCGGGCAGCCATGGGAGCACACACAATGAGACAATGAGGACTTACCATGTACTCTGTGAGAGAGCCTGTCCTTCAGGCCATTGAGTGAGCCTGAAAACCAGGGATGTGTATTGGTGGAAGTATTAAGGTAACGCTACATAGTTAAAAGGGAGGTTTATTTTGTGGGGTAACTTACAAGTGAAGGGATAGGTTACAGGGTCCGGGAAAGGTGTAGCACAGTCCAGCGGTGTTCTCTGGAGAACTCTGCTCGATCTACTTCCAGCGTCCAGGATCTAGGAACCAAGAGAGCCAGCACATCCAGGTCTCCGGTCATAAGGGCTCCTGTCTCAGCCCTGCCTCGTAGGTGTGACAGTTACCGGAAACCTGGGGTTAGTACTTCCAGGTCAAAACTGAAACAGCTACCCACTACAGATGTGTGAGAGATAGGCACAAAAAAACAACATTAGGAAAGTGTGTGATTTTAGGATTCACAGAGAATAAAAGTTATTTCACTTACTTACTTTTTATTTATTTATTTGATTTAATTAATTAATTAGTTAATTTTTTGGTAGAAAAGTGAAATGTGGTCAAAGGCTGCATGCTACAACCACCAATCTCAGGGCACTTTTCTTTTTCTGTCCAGTTAGAGTTTTCTGCCCACAATCTAATTTGGGTGCACCAGAGGTCCTCCCTGGCGATCTGCTGAGGAAAAGAGGCATTGCTGTTGTCTAGAATGCCTCTTAATTTATTGAATTAATAAAGTGTTATCTAGAAGAGAATCAACGGAAGGGCTCCAGGGTGTGTGGCGTGTGGCTTGCTGCCCCAGATCACACAATCAGCCTGTAACGATAGGCTTTTCCTTATAGCTCAGTAGAATTTTTGGTAACTCGGTAATTTAGATGAGACGAAAACATGACCATGTAAGCTGTCAGCAGTAATTAGTGACTTTACATAATAGGACACTGAAGGCCTGCAGCGGGGCTAGAAGTGAACATGAGGAGCCGTGGCTGCTGGCATGTTCTGCCTACCTCACCCCTACTCCAGCTCGCCTCATTTTCCCCACAGCCAAGCACAGGTCTCGCTTTTTGTCCCAATCTCGTACCCTCCATGTGGCTTGACCTCAGAAAAAAACCTACTTTTTTCATTTCCAAAATTGATTTCTTCTGAGGTCTTTGGTGGGATTCCCATCTTCTCCACCATGAAATCATGTGGGTCTGTTCTACCTCTGGCAGTCGCTGGCTACCCCACCTCTGCCAGCACGTCTGTCGTCCTCAGGGAGGGCTCAAGAGGCCTGACCGGCCCCTGTCGTATTTGGTTCTTTGTAAAGATGGTTACGTTGTCCACCTTTGGAAACTGATCAGGAAACACAATGTATTAAATCACTAATGTAGTTCTGGAAATAAACTAAAAGCCCAAGCTCCTAAGGCATGCCATTGTTCTTTACAGGCCAGAAACCAGAACAGAGAAGAATCCTACGACTACTCCAAGTCAAACCCTTACGCCATGACTGGCAGTGAGATCTCGGGGGGGTCTACCAAAGGGTGTCCACCCCCTGTTGCAGTGAAACCTGCTTTCGGGCGATCCATCCTGAAGCCTTCCACTCCCGTCCCTGTGCCTGAGAGCGAGGAGGTGGGGGAGAGCACTGAGGAGCAGGAAGATGCTCCCAAGTCAGTCCTGGGCAGAGTAAAAATATTCGAGAAGATGGACCACAAGGCAAAATTACAGAGGATGCAGGAGCTCCAAGAAGCACAGAATGCGAGGGTAATTGTTTTAAACCATCAGAGCATCTTAGCTTCCCCCAGTGAGTCTTCAAGACATTTGCTCACAGTGCTGCAGCACACACCCCTTTTCCCACTGCCATCGTGTCGGGCACAGTTGTGTGCCCAGTTCTGTGTGCCACTTCCAGACTGCCTGCTGTCAGCACATCCTTTTTGCTTCCAATCAAGAAGATTGGAACAGAGCCAGGTGTGGTGGTGCACGCCTTTGATCCCAGCACCTGGGAGGCAGAGGCTGGGCGGATCTCTGTGAGTTTGAGGCCAACTTGAGTATGCACAGGGGCAAGTGTAGTTGGAAGTTTTCCTGTGTCCCAGCTGGCCGGCCATCGGGACAAATCTCTCCCACTCGCGTCCCCCAAGTAAACACACAGAGGCTTATATTAATTATAACTTCTTGCCCATAAGCTCGGGCTTATTACTAACTGTTACACTTAAACTAACCCATAATTCTTATCTATGTTTAGCCACATGGCTTGGTACCTTTTCTCATTTCTGCCTTGTCATCTTGCTTCCTCTGTGTCTAGCTGGCGACTCCTGACTCAGCCCTCCTCTTCCCAGAATTCTCCTTGTCTGCTTGCCCCACCTATACTTCCTGCCTGGCTACTGGCCAATCAGCATTTTATTTATCAACCAATCAGAGCAACACATATTCATAGCATACAGAACAACCTCCCACAGCAGGGACAGAGGCAAGACAGACTTTTCCCCAGCCACCCTCCCCCTCCACTTCTTGAGACCTTGCTTACGTTGCCCAGGGTGACCCAGGCACAGGACATGCTCCAGTGTTAGCCTCCTGAGTAGTTGGGACAACGAGTCCTACTTAACGTAAGAGTTATTATTTTGGCCCTTTTAAGCAGGCGGCTCAGTGGCATAAAGTACATTGGCGTCAGTGTACAGTCGTCACCACTGTGGACTCTCAGGAACTTTCTCAGTTCCCAAGTGAAACTACACCCAGCTGACAGTGAAGCCCAGTCCCTCCTCCATCCACGGCTGCACCGTTCTGTGGTCTGCCTCTCTGCCTCTGCGTTTGATGGTTTAGGGGCCTCACATACTTGGAGTCAGACAGTATTGGTTTCTTTTGTCAAATTACTTAGTGTACTGTCTCAGGGTTCCTCCCCATGCTTCGGTCTTCACCATTTGGCACATTCCACCAGACCCCACCCGGCCATGGAAACAGGCTCCCATCTCTTTTTCTTTGTCTGGAAATGAACTGGGAGGAAAGGTGGTAGGGTGTGGGGACAGGGTAGGGCCTGCAGGCGACCAGAGAACCATACCGTCGCCCATTCTCTCCTTCTGTTTCCTAACTGCCACAGATTGAAATCGCCCAGAAGCACCCTGATATCTATGCAGTTCCTATCAAAGCCCCCAAGCCAGACGCCGGCCTGCCCCCGCACATGAGGTAAGGGCTGTTCAGTGGGTGTAGGCCACAGGAGGAGGCTTCTCCAGCATTTGGATTTGAAAAGTGTGTTCTACCCAGACAGCAGAGCAATGAGAGAATTTCCTTCCCAGGCTGACTGTGCACCTCATCCTGTCAGTCAGATTTAACTATTAAGATCAAAGGACCAAAAGCCAGGCAGAGGCAGGTGGATCTCTGTGAGTTCCAGGACAGCCAGGGCTATGTAGAGAGACCCTGTCTTGAAAAGATTACAGAATCAGACATTTCTGATCACTTGCCTAATACCCTGTGGTACACTGGAGACTTATATTGTATTATTATTAGGAGGGCACATGAGCAGAATTTTCAAGGCTTAGGCCTTTTTTGTCCTGTGTACTGGCTTTTAGCCAAACCCCTTAATTCCATTGTATCACCATGCACAGTTGGGCCACTTGTGCCGAACTAGATCTGAAGGACTTTGACAAGCATTATCCTTCTCTTCCTGTGGAGAGCTCACACTGAGTGGTCTCCCACTTCTGGAAGCTGGAGTCTTGTTTTAAAGCACCGAGAAAATAAAGGCACGATGGTTACTATTTGAATGCCCACACAGTTGACCAAGTTGACCCTGACAGAGGAAACTTGATATAATTGATTTGACATGGACAGAGGACTCTACTGAGTGGGGCTGTAGTGGGGAGCATAGGAGTGCAACGGGTACAGCCTTCCTACGTTAGTTCAGACAACATATAGCTGCCCAAATAGGCCTTGGCCTTGACCCATACCGTATCTCTTCCCCTCCCACCCTGTGAACCTGAAGAAGGACCGGCAGTACCCTGGCTAGTGGTAGACTGGACCCAGGGGTCAGGAAATGGTCAGCCTGCTGGACTCAAAGCTTCAGTGACCCTGTGGGCAGCTGGACGATGCAGGCTGTGTGATACCCTTATTTTTGTTAGTTCTAGACCTCCAGAGCCACAGAAAGCTCCGTCCAGACTCTACCAGGACACCAGCTACGGCAGTGATCAGGAGGAGGAGGAGTACCGCCAACAGTTGGCGGCGCACTCGAAGCGTGGTTACTACAGCCAGCCCTCCCGGTACCGAGACACGGAATTATAGATGGCTATGCATGGACTCGTGCTAGGCCGACCTGGAGATCTTCTCCAGTTAAAGTGCCCTGCAGAGATTTGATGGGGACCCAGGCGACAGACAGTACCAATTTCCAACCGAAGACTCTGTTTGTGGGACTGGGGTAAAGCTGATTATGACTTTTTGCCCAGGATGAAGAGGAACAGTACAGTCTGACACTGTTACTTGCTTTGGTGTGGACCAAAATCTGTATTAATCTCTCTGTATTTTTTAATATGTATATTAAGGAGCAATAACTATTTTTCCTCATTCATAGCTGCCTTCCAACACTGCTTCCATGTGAGGCAATCGTGAAAAAGGAGTAAGAAGAATACTCTGTCTCAAACTAAATTCACAAGTATTTTATTACAGCTCTCTAAGTGCCTTTGACAAGATGTGTCTTAAGTTTTCTTTCCTGAGGCTTATGCAAAGCTATAATGAACTAAAACTTTATTTTGACTAAATTTTTCTACCAGTTTAGCAGCTGTAACGGCCCCCTGCCTCATGCCCATCTTTTCAGGGCATTGTCTTTATAGTATTTCCCACAAATCCTGACTGTACAGAGGATGGCTACGCTTGGTAGTTTGGTTGTCAATGCTGCAGAGCTTGGAGGCCAAGAATTTAGTCTAGGTTTGTTGTTGTTGTTGTTTGTTCAAAACCATGGGCTCCAGAAGCAGATACATGAGAAAAGGATATTTTGTTTCCTTTATATCAGTGTATGTACTGACATCAAGCAATTTTATAATTTAATAAAAAGGAGTACATCGGAGTCAAGAATGAGCTTTGTGGTGAATTCCTACACAGCTTCCTTTTGGGGTAGTGTTGGAATGGAACCCAAGGTCCTTGCGTGTGTGGAGTGCTGCTCCACCACTGAGCTATATATACCTCGGCCTTCTTGATTTATTTTAATTAAAATTTAAAAATTAAAAAATTGTGTGTATTTTTTTTCCTGTATGCATCTATATGCACTACATGTGTGCCTGGTGCCTACAGAGGTCAAAGAGGGCATCAGATCCCCCTAGAACTGGAGTTAAGGATGGTTGTGAGCCACCATGTGGGTTCTGGGAATCAAACCTGGGCTCTTTGCAAGAACAAGTGCTCTAAACCACTGGGCCCACTGTCTAGTCCCTCCGTCCTGTATTTAAGACCTTTATTTCAGTTGGTCACACAAGTGAGAACTTAGAACTTGTTCATCCTTGAACTTTGGGAAATGGAGACACATGAAAAGTAAATAAGTTACCCCATCACAGCCCTGATTGTTTTGGGGTGTTTCCTCCAGTTACTTATTCATAACATGTCTGTTGTGTATCTGTGAGAGATCCCTGAGGTTGAACTGGCTTTGAACTTCTGTCCCCTATTCTTCCTGCTTCACATTTTCATCAAAAATGGTCCTCTCACACAGCGAAGAACTCCACATGCCCATCATGACTAATCACTGCAGACGAATCTTCATAAGTGAACACTCCCCCGGTGGCTGTTTTGATTATGTCCATTTTTTCCCTCTATTGTACTTCGTGCACCAGCGTCATCGAATCGGCCCTTTCCTGTGGGTAGATTCTCAGAAATGGAATTGGCAAGAAGAAGCAGCAGGGCATTTTTAGGGCTTGTGTTTACTAGTAAATCGCTTCCTAGAAATCTTGTCTGTTTTCACATTCGCTCTTGGAAGAGTAAAATAGGTGTAAAATATAAATGTGATGGTTTAGGAACCTAAGCTCGTATGACTCAAAGGCATACTCAATTTGGGAGAGGAAGACTTGAGTGGAGGGCTCTGTTGAGTGTCCTTTATGTTGTGATAGGCATATCAATGACATGCTTAAGTTTGGTGGAGTTACAACTGGGGCTTAGTGAATTCTGCTCTAAACATGCCCTTTTTCATGTCTGTCAGTCTGGGTGGTGACTCCAAGCCATTGATTGTGGAGGCTTGAATTTCTGAACAGCCCTCAGGTCCTCAGCAGACACTAAAAGCTGCTCATTCCATGAATAAAAGCCACCGTCTGTGAACAGACGAAAATGTGTACTGCTTAAATCCGGGATGACTTACTATTCCTTCCTCCTTTAAATACAGGAACAAACCATTCAGGAAACCCATTTAGAGGGTGAGGAGGCCTCCCTGTAGGCACCGGCGCAGGCTAGCATTGGGTGCATTAAGTGGTGTGGACAGGCAGTATGTCTGGTCCCCGGAATGGCCATGGGTGCCCAGTAACCGCCAGGATTCCTCCACCTCTTCCTAGTCATATCCTGCTTTGTTCTGGGGAGGGAGGACTCAGCGCTCCCTGCAGTCCATTGGAGTCGTGGAAACGGTGGTGCTAGGCAGATGAAGAGAGGGGAGGAGGACATGAGACTAGGGAAGTGAGGTTCAAGTGAGGGTGGCGTTCTCTGTTGTAGCTCTCTATGGGTCTCCAGAGGCGGAGGGCCAGGTGAGGAATTTCCTCCGTTGTTTTTATTCTGTGAATTCCCAAATGGCCACTATATACAAGAATGACTGGGTGGTTGGGTAGGGCTCTTTTTTTTTTGTCATTTTGTCTTTTGAGACTGATCTCACCATGTAGTCCAAGCTGTTCTGAAATGTCCATCCTCCTGCCTCAGCCTCCTGAGTGCTGGGGTTCTAGGCATGTTCATACCATGGCTGGCTTGGGAGGTCTGTTTCTCACTATGTTCTTTTATGGAGGGCAGTAGCATAATTCCCAAAGACCACCCAGAAGTTCTTGGAGAAGGGACCAGAAATGTGTGGAGCAGTACTCTTATAGTCTGGCTCTATCCTGAGATCTCCATCCTGAGTCTGTGTCTGTCTGGGATGCATGTCTGGGAAGGAAGATCTCTGCTGAACTAAATCATCCTAGGAGATGTGGGCTGAGCTCTGAGAACAGATGTCTCTCTGAGAGTGGAGAATAGTGATTGTGTTCTGGAAGCAAGTTGGTGAGGGCTGGCTCTGGGCAGGCATTTCCTACAATCCTTCCTTAATTCGAGTCGAGCTGCTCTTTCCTGCCTTAATTGCCTGCTCTCTCTGTCCCTGCCATTGTAAACAGTTCCCTTAGGGACCGCAGGAAGGGTAGAGGGGCTCTGCTAAAGGCTCTGTGGGAAACACTTACACATTGCTCACCCTCATTAGCAGCCCGGGAAGTAGGAATTACTGCAGGTCAGCGGGGTGGTTTTTAAACGGGAGATGCTGGCTTCAGAGTAATGAAGCATTTGATTCTCTGAGCAAATCTAGCTTGTAGGTGATTCAACCTAAGGGTATTTAAAAATAGCAGGGAGCTGGGTATAGTGGTTGTGGTAATTAGTGTTGTTAACTTGACAGACTCTAGAGTCACGGGGAAGATGACTGTTCCACTGGGGACCGTATCTTGATTGTGTTAATTGAGGTAGGAATATCTGCCCACTGTGGGTAATACCATTACCTGGTTGGGATCCTGGTCTGTGTGGAGAAGGCCAGCTGAGTGCTCACGTGATTTCTGTTTCCTGATTGTGGGTGTCATGTGACCAGTTGCTTCACATTCCTGTTGCCTTGACTTCCCCTCTGTGATGGACCTGTGAGACAGAATAAGCCCTTTCTCCCTTAAGGTGCTTCTGTCAGAACATTTTATCCCAGCAACAGGAAAAGAAACAAAAATGCTGGCATGTGCTTGTAATCCTGAGCACTTGGAGACAGAGGCAGGAGGATCACCTGAGTTTGAGACCAGTGTGGGCTACAGAGAGGGTCCAGGATTCCTAGGGTTATATAGTGAGACCCTGTCTTGAAACAGAAGGGGAAAAAAGTGTATTTTACACTAGTACAAATATGGGTGTTTTATTCTGTGTAAGGTGGCAGATTTAAAGCTTCCTCACTGAGCCTTGGTGATGAAAAGTCAACAATACTCTCCTTTTCCTGCAAGAGGTGGGTCTGTAAAGGATTTGGTGAAGCCAGGGAACTCTGCAGGCATCTGATGCTGCCAGCCCTCTCCAGCCAGCCCCACACGGAATCAAGCAGGCTGAATGTTACTCGCACCCAGACCCGCAAGACCAGAAGAGGTCAAGGTGGATGCGGGGGTGAGAGGAAACTAAGAGGAAAGGACTTTTAACCTTCCCTCCTCCACATGCCAGAGCCACAGAGAGCATGTGCTGCCGAGACCAACAGGAACCATCCCCACACCCCATCCTACCCTCAGCACCAGGTAGAGACTGCCAGCACCAGAGAAAACTGAGACCTGCATCTTTCAATTCAGCACAACGGAGCGGGGAATTCATTTCTTAAGTTAATGCTGCTCTCAGAGAGGCCGTGCCTGAAGAGACTCAGAGCTGGTCCAAGTATAAAACTGTTGAGTGCTCATCTCTAAATGGGACGTACCACCACCAGGGTTCAGGGACTATTCTAGAAGAAGGGGTGGGGTGAACGTAAGAGCTGGATGGTGGAGAGGAGTACTGGAAATGCTGATTCTAGGCCATTGCACTTGTGAACCCACAACAGCCCGAGTGAACTGCTCATGATCAAGTGGATCAATGGATGGAGGAGGGGTTCACGAGGCCTTATTCCCCCATGTGGAACTATTGGTTAGTGTGTGTGTGTGTGTGTGTGTGTGTGTGTGTGTGTGTGTGAGTGTGTGTGTGTGTGTGAGAGAGAGAGAGAGAGAGAGAGAGAGAGAGAGAGAGAGAGAGAGAGAGAGAGAGAGAGAGAGAGAGGTTAGTGGTATAGAGGAACACTTGGTAGTTAATGGCTACTGGGTATGTGTGCCACTTTCTTCAAACTGCCCCGACTCCAGTAAATAACCCTGCACCCATGCTCAAACAAGCAACCCTAAATTAAACTCAGTAGGAGAAGCATGAAATACTAAGATATTAGAAAGCACATCAGAGGAACTAAATAATATAAGCCCTTTAGTTAGGATTATTGGCATTTGGTTGTGGGAGAGATGGCTCAGCAGTTAAGGACACTTGTTCTTCTGGAGGACCCAGGTTCCATTCCCAGCACCCCTGAGGTAGCTCACAAACACCCACAACTCCAGTTCCAGGGGATCTATCTGACCCCTTCTGACCTCTGTTGGCATCAGGCTCTCTTGAGTTAGTGCACATACATATGTGTAGGCAAAACACTAACACACAAGATAAATCTAGAGAGAGAGAGAAATATTGGCATATGAATTCTGAGGAAAATACAACATTGCTTAATGTCCTACAGAACAGTGAATGAATAATCTCACACACCCTTCTGTGGCTCATTAAAAAAAAATCAACTCTTTACATTTGGATTAGAACAGAGGAATGTTAAGTAAAAATATTTGCTGTGTCCCTCTATCGATAGATCCAGACCTTGTGAACTGACTATGACTTATTCTCACCTTTTGAGAAGTTCACATTGTAGATGCTTTTGTTCACCTGATTCTTTAGAGTGTGAGATTTCATGAGCTGAAAAATTGTCTTGTTCTTCGAGCAGCCATGCATAGTAGGATTCAAAACAATTTCCAGCTTCTGAATCTAATTTCCTTTCTTCCCATCTAGAGATCTTTTCTAGAGAGTTTCTTGAGATGGTTTGTTGAACCTATTGTATAGTTTCCCTTAAAAAATTCTAAAATGGGGGCTCTGTGGTTGGTATGTAAAATGAATAAAAAATTTCTTAATAAAGAAAAAAATTCTAAAACATCAATGTGCTTTAAAGAACCTAGTTTACATAATGGCAAAAAGTAATTTTTAACAGCCATGGAACAAATCTAGTTCATGAACATGTATTTCTTGGCCTACATGGAGCAATGAAGTTTATAATGAAAGGCTGGTGAGATGTCTCAACAGGTAACAATCCTTTCTGCCAAATCTGATAACCCAAGTTCTATTCCTGGGTCCCACGTGGTGGAAGAAGAGAACCAGTTTATCCTCTGACCTCCACATATGCATTATTGTTCAGATGTATGCTCACATATATACACAAAATAAATACAAAAAGCATTTTAGAGATTGATTTTGACTTTAAGCGTATGAGTGTTTTGCGTGTACATGTCTGTGCACCACGTGTGTGCAGTGTCTGAACTGGCTAGATAATAGCCCAGACTTCTTTTCTTTTAAAAAATGGAAGATTAGGTAGTGCTGGACATGTGTCTTTCCATAGTAACAGCAGGCTGGAGCTAAATGAGTACTGTTATAAACCAGGGTCCTGCCAGGCCTCCTCCTTCAAAGCTGTGTAGATGGATGAGGCCAGGATGGGCCATACTTGTTCCCCTCTTCCTGCTTCCTTGTATTGCCTTCTGGTGCCAAGTAGTGTGTAGCATCCATACAGCCACGAGGGAACCAGCATTCTGAACACACACAGAAGCTACTGTACACCTCCCTGGGAAGGTTCCCAGCTTACTCACAAGCCAAGCCAATATCTTTGAAGGCCCTGATTCCTGTGCATGTTGTCACGAGTGTTGTTGTTTACCTGGCTTAGAATGAGAAATAGAGATAGGGTAGAGGATGCAGTTGGTCCTCTGTATCTATGGATTCCACACGTTGGAGTTCAACATACCACAGCTTGAAAATATTTGGGGATTTTTTTTTTTTCAAATTTTAGGGACTAGAGAGATGGCTCAGTGGTTAAGAGTACTTGCTGCTTTTGCAGGGGACCCAGGTTCCATTCCCAGCACCCACACGGTGACTCACAACTGTCCCAGGGGATCCAGCACCCTCTTCTGGCCTCCTCTGGTATCAGGCATACTTGGTGCAATACAAACACGCAGGCGAAATGCATACTCAAAAGTAAGTAACTGAAAAGTAATAATACAAGTTTTAAAACAATGCAGGGTTAGTGGTGGTGGCCTGAAATACAAGCACTTGGGAGGCAGAAGCAGGATTGCAATGTTTCGGGCCAACCTGGGCTACATAGTGAGATCTACTTGGAAAAACTTAAACAAAACAACACCTCAATGCAGCAAATATTTACATAGTATTCGTGTGTCCTCTCGAGACAGCTTAGAGAATGAGAAGGAGGTACATAGGTTATGGCAAATATTGTGTCCGTTTCCTATAAGGGACTTTAGCATTTGCAGCTTTGGGTGTCCGTGGGGAGTCATGAAGCCACTCTCCCAGAGAAATCTGGGAATACCAAGGAACGGTTGTGGACTGCGGGAGATGTGTTAGTTTCTTTTCTGTGATAAAACACCCTGACCAAAGCTGGGCAGTGGTGGCTCACGCCTTTAATCCCAGTGCTTGGGAGGCAGAGGCAGGCAGATCTCTGTGAGTTCGAGGCCAGCCTGGTCTACGGAGCGAGTTCTAGGACAGGCTCCAAAGCTACACAGAGAAACCCTGTCTCAATAAATAAATAAATAAATAAATAAATAAATAAATAAAATCACAACAACAAAAAAACCACCATGACCAAAGGTAACTTAAGAAGACAGAGTTCATTTTGTCTTATAGGCAGGCATGGCAGAGGTGTGGCGGCAATTGGCAGGTATGGCAGCAGGAGCCAGAAACTGAGAGTTCACATCCTTAAAGGCAAGCTCAAAGCAGAGGAAGCAAACTGGAGGTGGGTCAAGGCTATTTTATTACTTCTCTGTTGCTGTGACAGATCAGCATGACCAAGGCAACTGGGAAGCGTTTATCTGGGACTTACAGTCCCCGAAGGACAGGAGTCCATCGCCATCACGATGAAGAGCAGGCCAGCAGGCAAACAGACATGGCTGTGGAGCAGCAAATCAGAGCTCACACCCAGATCCGCAAACACAAGGGGAGGAGAGTGCACTGGGGATCTTAGGAGGCTTTGAAGCCTCAAAGCCCACCTCCGTGCCTCCTCCCCAATCCTTCCCAAACAGGTCTACCAACAGGGCCCAAGTATTGAGACGTATGAGCCTATTGGGGCCGTTCTCATTTAAACCACAGCAGCTGTGAAAGCTCAAAGCCTGCTGGCAGTGATAGACTTTCTTCAGCAAGACTGTGCTTCCAAACCATTCCACCGACAGTGCCACCAACTGAGGACAGAGTCTACGGGGGACATTTCCCATTCAAACCACCACGGTAGTTTTGATTTCTTTCTTTCTTTCTTTCTTTCTTTCTTTCTTTCTTTCTTTCTTTCTTTCTTTCTTTCTTTCTTTCTTTTTTTTTTTGAGACAGGATTTCTCTGTGTAGTTTTGGAGCCTTTCCAGGATCTCACTCTGTAGACCAGGCTGGCCTCGAACTCACAAAGATTCGCCTGCCTCTGCCTCCCGAGTGCTGGGATTAAAGGCGTTCACCACCACCACCACCACCACCACCACCACCGCCTGGCTTACGGTAGTTTTGAAAGTCATTTCTCAAAGCTATTATGAATAGACACTGAATGAGTTTTTTTTTTAAACTGTGTGGGTCATTGGGATGTGAACCCAGGATGTCACTAGCCAGGCTTCCTGAAGGCTTGTGGTCCATTCTCAGTAGTAAAGTAATATTTGCAGCTGCCCAGCCCCAAAGAGGTACTTCAGAAAGAGCAGCCATTGCCCTACCCTTGACATACATTGGCTCCCTTTCCTCTCCGTCAGTGCTGAGGGAGTAGAACCCCGTAGTCGGGAGCAAATGAACACACGCGGTGCCAGAGAGTGTGGGTCCCAGACGTGCCGCATCTGCTTGAATCCCTCTCGGAGAACTGCTGCTCGGGGACCCGGTCCTCGTCATACAAGTTCATTCCTCACCTGTGAACTCAGTGTGCCGCCCGTTGTGCCTGTCTCAAACAGTTTCCTGTGAGAGCCGCAGGCTTTATCGCAGGGCACAACATTGGGTACTCAGCAGATGTTAAAAAAAAAATAAATAAAAGACCCGTTTTTTATTTAACTAGGTACACAATTCATATCCTTTCATCTAGTAGCCATTAACATTTAAAACAGCCTAATTCTGTATTTCTCAGTACAATTTAGTATATTTACAATGATCACACTACCTATTTCCATGACGTTTTTGTGATCCCAAAAGGAAACTCAGACTTCCCCTAGTCCCTGGCAACCACTGATTCACCTCCTGTCTCTATAGATTGCCTGTTCTGGCTATTTCCTCAAAATGGAAGAATGCAACATGTACTTTTTAATGTCTGGTTTCCATGGCTTAGTTTAATAATATTAAGATTCTAAAGCCACTATTTGTATTACTATCACTTGATTAATTCCCTTGACTACTACTCTAGAATTAATAGATTACTTTGGACAAGCTGAAGATTTCTTTGTTATTTTTATGTGTGTGCACACATGTGTGCAGGTGCCCTCAGAGGCCAGAAGAGGGCATCAGATCCCCTTGAGTTGGAGTTACAGGTGGTTGTGAGCCACGCATTGTGGGTGCTGGTCCTCCGAAGAACAGCAAACACTTTTGACCCGAGTGATCTCTCTAGCCACAAGATTAAAAAAAAAGAAGAAAAAAGGGTTAAAATGATTTATAGGGCAGGTGGAGTCTCTTCCTCTGTGAGATGGGGTGTTTGTTACTCTGGAGTCAGTGGGAAACAAAGCAGTTGCCAGTTTGTTGGAGCCCCACGGAGGCGGGGAGGCGCAGACGCACAGATGACTGTACGGCTTTGTGAGCAAGAAGGAAGATCCAGAACTGGCGTCTAGCCAGAGTCTCTGCACATGAGGCTGGCAGGGAAACCCCGGCCCTTCAGAACACAATGTGGGTCAGCCTGAGAAAGAATCCGCACCCATGCCAGTCTCTCCATGCTGAGGACCCAGGCAGGTGGGCTAGGAAGCTAAGGAGGCCATCAGGAGCTCAGCCCAGAAGGAAGGGGAACCCTGCAAGGCAGCTCAAAGCTCACCCACGGGAAGAGCCTTTCAAATGAACGTCACACGTCACCTGTGTGACAAACCAGTCGTAAGGCCTGTCTTGCAACAGGCACTTACTGGGTGTGTGGCTTCTGGGACCACAGAAAAGATGGATGGAAAAGGGGTTGCTAAGAGACCTTTGTCTTGAGGCGTGAGTGAGTGAGTGAGTGAGTGAGGAAGGACTGGCCCTGAGAACACAGGAGGTGGTGTGAGCTGTGGTCATTACCCCTGCTGCTGCTGCAGAGTCTTGTTTGACTATCGTCAGGTAACTGCAGTAGTAGTTGTTCCAACAGGCAGGTCCTGGGATGTAGCATGAATCTTAAAGGTCTTATTAAATAAGAACAAACCTGGAGTCAGGTACTGGGGTCAACGCTGGAAGATCAGAGAAGCAGAACAAGCCACAGCTTCCTCACCTCGCAGTTCCTCAGCTGATCCTGTTTCCTCAGACTGGAAGCCTCTAAGTCCTTATTCAGAATGAATCTCAGCTGAACTGTTGCTCAAAAGCCTAAAAGCTTAACCAGCTCTAGTTCCTGGTCCTCACGCCTTAAATACCTTTCTGCTTCCTGCCATCTCTTCCTGGGGTTAAAGGCGGGAGTCACATGCCTGGCTGTTTCCAGTGTGGCCTTGAACTCACAGAGATCCAGACAGATCTCTGCCTTTGGAATGCTGGGATTAAAGGTGTGTGCTACCACTGCGTAACTTCTATGTTTAATATTATGGCTGTTCTGTTCTCTGACCCCCCAGATAAGTTTGTTGGGGTACACAATATATCAACCACACTGGGATGGGATGTAGGGATTATGTCAGATGCTGGGTAGGCTTGCTCAATTATGTATAGTAGAATATTGTTTTAAGGTGTGCTGCTTTTGTTTATGTTGCATTTGTTTAACTCTGTGAAGCTGTGTTACTGTGCCTGATTAAAAACACCTGAGGGTTTAATAAGGACCTGGCCAGTAACAAGGCAGGAGGAAGGATAGGTGGGGCTGGCAGACAGAGAGGATATATAGGAGAAAACTGGGAGGGGAGATCTAAGATCGAGGAGCCAGAGAAGGAGGAGGACTCCAGGGGCTAGTCGTCTAGCTACACAGCAAGTAAGATTTACAGAAGTTAGAGAATGGGAAAAGCCCAGAGGTAAAAGATAGATGGGATAATTTAAAGTTAAGGAAAGCTGGCTAGAAACCAAGCCAAGCTGAGGCCGGGAACTCATAATTAAGAGTAAGCCTCTGTGTGTGATTTATTTGGGAGCTGGGTGGTGGGCCCCCCAAAAAAGAGTAAAAAACAACAACAATTATGTGTTCCCTAAGTCAGTGGTTCTCAACCTTCCTAATTCTGAGATCCTTTAATATAGTTCCTTATGCTGTGGTGACCCCCCAACCATAAAATTATTTTGTTGCTACTTCATAACTGTAATTTTGCTACTGCTATGAATCATAATGTAAATATCTGACATGCAGGATATCTGATATGCAACCCTTGTGAAAGGCTTAACTCCCAAAGGGGTTGTGACCCACAGGTTGAGAACTGCTGCCCTAAGAGAAGAAATTACCTTAGGTGGGTCAGAGACCATCAGGTCCACTGGCATCCACAGGGGCATTTTAGGTCTCCAGGAAGTATTGACAAGGCAAAGCCAGCAAACGGCCTGAAATGCTTTGAAAATGGCCTCAGTCTCCTTGGGGGAAGATGGAAGGCACAGATCTCAGGAGATAAGAGTTAGTTCTCTCCTCCAGGGGCCCAGCCTGGAATTCCATGGAGTCTGAACTGGCTCAAGTCTGAAAAGGACATGATCTTTCCATTCTGAAGGTTAAAGCCACGCTTCCTTCGACACACCCAGATCATTCTACATTATGTGAATGAAGCAAGAACTAGATGGCTGGTCACTTGCATCGGTTCTGGGGACAGCATAACCAAGTAGCCCACACTGAAATCTATGCCAATCCCATTGCTAGTTTGCATCCAGTTTGTTGTCTGCATCAACTGTGCTCCTGGCCATTAACTGTAACCTCTCAGCCTCTGCTACCCTAGAACCCCACTGTTCTCCTGTCTGCAGAACCCACCAGCAAGAAAAGGACCCCAAATCACAGCTGGACTTCTAAGAGTCGATAGTTGAATTTTTCTTTGGGCTGCCAGTTTACAAATAATGACACGCAGACTTATTAATTATGAAAGTTTGGCCTTCGCTTAGGCTTGTCCCACTAGCTTTTTTTTTTCCCCCCCGAGACAGGGTTTCTCTGTGTAGCTTTGCGCCTTTCCTGGAACTCACTTGGTAGCCCAGGCTGGCCTCGAACTCACAGAGATCCACCTGGCTCTGCCTCCCGAGTGCTGGGATTAAAGGCGTGTGTCACCACTACCTAGCGCCACTAGCTCTTATAACTTAAATTAACCACATTTCTATTAATCTGCATTCCCATGTGACTTTTAACTCTCTCCCATTCTCTGTGTCTGACTCATTCCTTGTCTCCATGGTGTCCTGTGTGCCTAGACTCCTCCTCCTCTTTTCTCTCTCTGGAAATCCCGCCTATACCTCTGCCTAGCTATTGGCCATTGAGCTTTTTATTATGCCAATCACAGCAATACACCTTCACACAGTGTACAAATATCCCACAGCAAGAGTCAGATTTAGTTTTCTGCATAGTGTTATAAAAATATGGCTAAGACCCTCAGTCTATTCTTGTGTGTGTGTTTGCATGTCTGTGAGAAGGCACATGTGTGTCTGTAGGGAGGTGTGCATCAGTGTATGTGTACATGGGGAGGCCAGAGGACAATCTTGACTGTCGTTCATTGGGTGCCGTTCCTTCAGTCCTTTTATTTTTCTTTTCTTTTTGTCTGGCTTGCAGCACTTAGACTAACCTGGCTCCCTCAATGCCCTAGAGACCATGGTTTTCTCCTGTGTCTCTCATCTGCATCCTGTGAGCTGCTTTTTTGCTCATGATCTCAGTTTTTATTGTGTTAAAAACTGTTCTGGGGACTATTTTTCCATTTCACTGTGCCAGAAAAGTGAGATAAACTTCACTCTGATTCAGTTGGTGGGGTCACATGACTGCCTGGATCAATGTCTTTGCCCAGGCAGTGAGCAGTGATGGTTAGCACACGTCGCTGAGGACCTAATGGCCCCCTAGCACTGGCTGAGAACTGGAGGGGTGGAGGGAACATGTTGCTCAGGAAGTTTTGGGGAACTTCTCCTAGAGGGAGAGGAAAGTAGTAAATGATAAGTACCAGTGCTTTGAATGATGGCATTAGTGGAGATTTCTCCTTTCTTTTCGTGCTTAGATCTCGAATGTTTAGCACTGAGAAATATCTTCACTTCATAACTCTAAGACTACATAGCCGCCTCCACTTGTTAAATTCAGTAAATAGGACATACAGTATATAGATCAAGAATGTTTTTTTTGGCTTCGAGCTTCCTGGTCCCTTAAAGCATCTTCAGTAGAGTGATTCGGGTATCTTCTTGGAGTAAAAAGGCAGGCCCTGTTGCAGGCAGGCTGGGGGTGGAATCTCAGTATCACAGACTCCCTGTGGCCCACCCTGGTTCAGCGGAGCTTTGTCTGGCTTGTCCTTCCCTGTTTCAGGCGTACTATTCTGGGTCCTGGTAATTATTCAGCCAGTGAGCATGCTCTTCGGTGACAACCGAGATACCTCAAACTAAGAATAGGACTCTGACTGATGGCAGAAGGTGACAAGCGCAGGCTGGGAGAGACTGCTCACTGCCAGGGCTTCTGTAAAAGAACTGAGGCTCCAGTTTCTTCTTCGCTGATGAACTGGCTGCTGCTCTGTGCTTTTTCTATTCCATTTGTGTGTGTGTGTGAGCGAGCGTGAGCTTTTGTCAGTTCTGTAATCATGAAGATACTGTCCCAGTCTGGAAGCTCCTCAGGGGTCCTAGGGAGTGTCCCTGACAGCTTGAGCTGGGTGTCCTGGGGCTAACTGTTGCCAGAGCTTTGCTCAGTGATACACTTTGCAGCTCTTGCCTCAGCAGAGGCTTTCGGCTTTGAAGCCAAATGGATGCTTTTTTGCATTTTCTAAGAGCTTGTAAGAGAAATCAGTGAAACTCTACCCCTTTTCATGAATAAAAGGGCAAAAGATTTGAAGGTAGAGGGTGGGCACACGCGGGTGGCCGTGCTTTGTGGCCTGAGCCGTTTCAGTTTTTCAGGCCTCTGATTTCTCGTCTATCTAGCACAGAGGAAACTGAGAAGAAAGCTCAGTGGCAGATCCTAGCATGTATAAAAGCCTGGGTTCAACATCCAGCACGGCAAAATAAAATAAAATGCAACAGTAATAAATAAATGTAATAGTAAACTGAATTTGGAAAGTATACAATACAGTAAGTACTTGACAGACACTAGCCCTTCTTTTTCTCAGAAAGTCCCATGGAGTCAAGTTCCAAGACCCTGAATAGTGACAGAAAGTATAACGTTGACATTGGATTTTTCCTCCTTCTGGACCTCCTTTCCGAGTCACCTCATGCAGAGATCACCTTGCATATAGGTCATTGTGTTGGCCTCTGCCTTGGGGAACCCAGGATAAGATGGCTTCAAGTGACTAATACCAGGAGTGTGGCCTCAAGCTGATTGTAATCATGCTTTCGTGGTATTAGACATCTGACACCTCTGTGAGATTGTGACCACAGCAGTGTTCATAAGGTTAGGGATTCTTGGGGTAGGGATTGGTGATGGTGCTGTGGGTATTCTGTTTGTTGGTTGCTACAGATTTTGTTTATAGCAAACTAATCAATAAAGATGGAATGTCTACAAGCTGGAGAGATAGCTCAAAGAAGGACAGAAAGCTGGGGGTGATAAGTTAGAGGGGTACGGACTGATTCAAATCACTATTCCCCATGCACCTTCTTTTTTAAGAAATGGGGAGGGAGCTATAAAATGGCAGTGCTGGGCTGGAGAGATGGCTCAGTGGTTAAGAGCACTGCTTGTTCTTCCAGAGGTCCTGAGTTCAATCCCAGCAACCACATGGTGGCTCACAACCATCTGTAATGAGATCTGGCACCCTCTTCTGGCCTGAAGGTATACATGCAGACAGAATACTGTATACATAATAAATAAATACATCTTAAAAAAGAAATAAAAATAAAATGGCAGTGCTAACAACGGAGCTGGAGAGATGCCTCAGTATTCAAGAATACTTGCTGTTCTTGGAGAAGACCCGAGTGCAGTTCCCAGCACCGACAAGGCAGCTCACAATCACCTGAAACCCAAGTCCCAGGAGATCTGACGTCTTTTATGGACTCTGCAGGAACCAGGCAAACGTAGAGTGCCTATACACACATGCAGGCAAACCACTTATGCAAATAAAATGATAATAAAGACATATTTTTTAAAGGTTCTAGCAAATACATTTAGGGCTACAGATGACAAGTGTTGGGCAAATTTCTATTTCTACCATTGTACACTCAACACTCATCTTTCGCACACCTGTCCATTTCCTGTCTTTCTGTCCTTAGGGTGACTATAGCAGCAGAGCCAACCATGAGGAAGAAAGGCGTGGAAAACTGGCACGCGCTCCTGTACAGTGGTGCCAATATCATATGCACAGTGTGTTTACTAAAATTCTGGAGGACGAGGTGGGCATTTGGGAAAGAAGAAGAGAATCAGGTGCCCAGGGCCTTTGTTCCTTATGGTCTTTATTAAATGGGTGCAAAATTGCCCTCCTCTTGAGAGGATTCAGGCATCGGGTGCAGAAGCATTGCTCCGCCCATTTAGGTCAAGCAAGGGGGAACCTGGGTAGTATTTAGTCTAGTCTTGAGGTAGCCTAAGGGTTGGTCTGGGTAGCCTAGACTGTGGAATACGCGGAAGATAGAAATAGTGACTAACTGCCTTCTGGTCATATTAGCTGTGCTCCAGGAAGGAGAAAAGAACCCTACTCACTGCTGTCAGTTTAAAGTCCCTGTCATTGGCTCATTTTTTTTTTTTAAGATTTATTTATTATGTATACAACATTCTGCCTCCATGTATGCCTGCAGGCCAGCAGAGGGCGCCAGATCTCATTATAGATGGTTGTGAGCCACCATGTGGTTGCTGGAAATCGAACTCAGAACCTTAGGAAGAGCAGCCAGTGCTCTTAACCTCTGAGCCATCTCTCCAGCCCCATTGGCTCATTCTTAACTTTGCAATTTGTTAGAAGCAGGCGTGGATCTGTATCATTTGCTGAAAAGTGGGCACTTGCTAGCTTGTTTTTAATGTAGCATAGAAGACCACTGTGTGAAAATGACTTACAAGCCGTTTGGGGATTTTTTTTTTTTTTCATGACAATGTTTAAAATTTGCCTCCTTTAAAAATCGTTAATTTCCTATAAGGGCACTAATGATCCCAGATCATCGTCTGTTCCAGGGGAAATGACATATTGATAGTCATGCATCTCAAACAGTGCCTGGCAGAAGATGGTTACTGGGTAACATCCTGGTAGGTTCTCTGCAAATGTTGGATTGGGAGACTGGGTTCTTGAGCATCCAAGAGAAGAGCCAGGAGAACGCTCTCTCCTTTTGTGATCTGATGTGTTGGTTAGCTTTAACTGTTTGCTTTTCACAACCTAGGATCACCTGAGAAGGGAGCCTCAGTTGAGGAAGTGTCTACAGCAGGTTGCCCCTTAAAGCACGTCTGTGGAGGGTGTCTTGATTACTAACTGCTGTAGGAAGGCCCAGCTCACCGTAGGTGGCGCCATTCCTAGGCAGGTGTACCTGAACCGTGTAAGAAAGCTAGCTGAGTATAAACCAGTATGCAAGCCAGTTAGCAAGCATCCTCCTCCGTGGTTCCTGTTCTGTTTGGTCAGAGGTAATGCTATGTGGAGTAGCGTCAAGTCTCTGTGTGAGTTCCTGCTGTTACTTCCCTTGACCTGGGATTTTAAGCCAAATAAGCCCTGTTCCCCAAAGTTCTTTATTTGTTTGTTTATTTATTATGACAGCAACAGAAACCAGACTACCACCTGCTCTCACCTCATTATTTCCACAGGAGTACCCACAAATCCTCAAACAGGTTCAAGAAGAGAGTTATTCAAATCCGACTCTTGCTGGGAAGACGATAGACCAGAAATATCGCCATAATAATTTTTTGAAAATCCTGCCTGCTACATTTATAATACAGGCCACCAAGGGGACATTGCTGCCTCCATTATCTTTTGAAACAGACAATGGATGATGGTGTTGGGAAGGAAAAATGGCCGGCTCTGCAGCAATAAATACAGACAAATGTTTAGGGTAGGGACAGAGAGAGAGCAAGTAAAAGGTCAACGGAAGACTCTTAGATGAAAAAAAAAAATAAAGAGGCAGCCACAGGTGAGTCAAACAAACGAATAAAGGTCACTCGTGGCACATGCTGCTCATGACAATCCTTTATTATGTCTGTTTGATAGTGAATCTCACTATGTGGCCTAGGCTGACCTTGAACTCCTAGACTCAAGTAATCTTCCTGCCTCAGCCTCCCAAGTAGCTGAACTATAGGCGTGCACTGCCACATCTACCTTTGAGTCCTTATTTTTAATTTGTGAATTGTTTGACAAACTTGAAGAATCCAGTCCTGTGAGAGGTCAGATCCAGGCTGCCTCCATCAAAGTTAAGTTTCACAAGCCTCACGTATCCAGCCCCAGCAACGTGTGGGGACAAGAGCCTCGCAGACAGGGCTGGGTGTTGACAAAGATCTGAGAATGAAGATTGCATCCCTTGCTTGACTAGTAGGTGTGCATTCCTAATGTCCCAAGTGAAAGCTTGTGCTGTCAACATACAGACATCCCAGGAGTAACACAAAAACTGCACACCTCTGTGGACCCTGGAGACTTGCATATGCTCATTGGCCCGACTGTTAACTCAAATGTGGATCTGTACGTATTTATTGAGTGATGAGTGAGCATCTGGTGTTATGCAGGCATAAGATTGTGTTGTGCTGACCCCATAGCTCAGGCAGTCCACCCAAGTCATATGAGAAAATGCTAAGGAAAGGAAACAGTGCCTGGAAGCAGCAAGGGTTGGGGACAGGCATCTACAGATAAACTAGCCAAGGGTACAGTGGAGGTTTTGCCTCCTGCGTTATCCTGAAATACTGGTCTTCCTTTTCACAAAGAACTCAGACACATACAGAGCCCCAAAGCAGACAGAGTGGCTGGTTAGAGAGAAGCTGCTTCTCTCCTCAATCCCAACCCTTACAGACTTTTCTTACTCTTCCTTCAGCATGCATGCCTTCCTCCTGCTGCCACAAGCCCAAGAAGTGGGAGGCATAGTATGGTTCAGCTGAGGAGGAGTCCCTGGTTGCTCAAGACTCTTGGCACTGTTTGGGGAACTTTTCCCACTTCTTCCAAGTATCCCCTTAGGCAGATGTCATCCTTGGCTCAGACCTTCTTGTTCATATTCACTCTTTCCTGCCCAGCCCTTCACTGAGTGGTCTTCCCACACAGCATGTGCAGCTTGTCAGGCACAGGAGATTCGCAGACTATGGGGCTTGGCGGGGAAGGCGGAGAAAGTGTGGGGAAACCTCAGGCTCAGGACATCCCAAGGAGTAGGACTCAGTCCACCAGTGCAGTGCCCATGGAATTACACGTAGAAAACTTTTGCCAAGTAACCAATTCTTGTCACAGCTTCTAAAGCCAGCAAAGAGCAACGTACTCAGTATCCTAGACACCTCTCTGCTCCCTCTTGCCTCCTGTAGAAGTCCCCAGTCACCTACTCTCTCTTTTAACTAGGCCTGCAGTGCTCAGCCAGGCCCCGGATGCTGTTCTCTCTTGCTTCAGTATCACCTGTCACTAGGTTAGTTAGCCTTTGGCTGCTGTGACAAATACCTGAGCAGTGACTTAAAAGGCAGGAGGATTTATTCTGGCTCATGGTTTTAGAACATGGTCAGTTGGCTCTATTGCTTCTGGGCCTCGAGTGAGGTGATCATCGTGGTTGGGAGGGCTGAATAAAACAGAGTCCCTTTCCCCAGGGCATCCAGGAAGTAGAAGACAGGAGGGAGGGACGAGAGACAAAACAGAATCTTCAAAGGCACAACCCCAGTTACCTTCTTTCTCTGGCAAGGCTCCACCTCCCCAAATAGTGAAACCAGCTGGACCAAACTTTCAATGTGAGCTTATAGAGGCCAGTAGTCACCACCTCCAGGAAGTCTTCTGGGGTCTGTAACAGCTTCTCTCTCTAGCAAATACCACTGGGTTGTCTAAAATACACAGCAGTTATTTTAATGGTAAAGATTATTGTGGTGGTTTGAATAGGAATGGCCCCCATAGACTCATGTGTTTAAATACTTAGCCCATAGAGAGTGGCACTATTAGTAGGTGTGGCCTTGTTGGTGGAAGTGTGTCACTGTGGTGATGGGACGAGGAGGTCTTATATGCTCAAGCCATGCCCAGTGTGACAGTTCACTTCCTGTTGCCTGCAGATCAAGATGTAGAACTCTCAGCTCCTTCTCTAGCGCCATGTCTGCCTGCATGCCACCAGGTCCTGCCATGATAATGGGCTAACCCTCTGAAACTGTAAGCCAGCCCCAATGAAATATTTTCCTTTATAAGAGTTGCCATGGTCATGGTGTCTCTTCACAACAATAAAACTCTAACTAAGACAATTATGTTGCCCATTTCACATTCAAAATATCAGAAGTTTAAATAGAATTTTCTTCTTTCTTGCATAAAAGAAGTTGGGAGTTGGTGGCTCCATATACATCTTGAAGGAGGCTGTCTCAGTATAGCTTTGGCTTTTTTTTAAAATTTTTACTTATTTATTTGGTTTTTTGAGGCAGGGTCTCATTACGTTGCTTTAGCTGTCCTGGAACTCACAAGGATCCTCCTGCCTCTGCCTCCCAAGTACTGTGATTAAAGGCATGTGTCACCGTGCCTGCCAGCTTCCATTTTTAAGAAAATTCATGTTTTTGTTTTATGGGTATGGATATTTTGCCTGCGTGTTTGTCTGTGTACCATGTGTGTGCCTGGTGCCCATAGACCAGGAGAGGGTGTTGGGTCCCCTGGAACTGGAGTTACAGATGGTTGTCAGTCTCCATGTGGATGCTAAGAATCAAACCCAGGACTTCTGGAAGAAAAGCCAGTGTTCTTAACCACTAAGTCATCTCTCCAGCCCCTCAACTTCAAATTTTAAGGAGTAAGAAGGAAGTGGCTGAATTAGAATACACTAGAATGTGTTCTAGCAGCAGTTCTCAACCTTCCTAATGCTGTGACCCTTTAACATAGTTCCTCGTGTAGTGCTGAACCCCAACCATAAAATTATTTTCACTGCTACATCATAACTATAATTATGCTACTATTATGAATCGTAATGTAAATGTTTTGGGAGCTAGAGGTTTGTCAAAGGGGTCGTGACTTACAGGTTGAGAACCATTGTGCTACAGGAATGACCAGCCCCCAGATTTCTAGCTGACACTGGGAATTGCTTCTCTCTCTCTCACACCGCTCATCCTTCAGCAGGCCATTGCTGAGTTTTCCTCATCTTCTTTCTGCAACTCAGGATGATGGAGTAATTTCTCTTGGGGTCAGTGTATACCACCATGGCCGACAGACAAAGAAGCAAAAAACATACCTTCTAAATATTTTCAATTAGTATCTTTTTGGGTAGCATGTAAAAAGATGGGTTTCATTTTTAAACGTGTATCACTGAACTTCGATCATATACTCATCTCCCCATTGTCTTCTTCTCTCCTCCTTCTCCTCCTCCCATGCTCCTCCTCTCCCCTAACAGACTCCCTCTTCTGCCTTCATTCACAAATGTTTAAGCCAGATTCCACATATGAGAAGAAACATGTAGTGTTTTTCTGAGTCTGACTTATTTTGTGTAACATGATGCTCTCTAGTTCCATCCACTTCCCTGTAAAAGACATACTTTCCTTCTTTTTAGCTGAATGCAGTTCCATTACACACACACACACACACACACACACACAGCCCCATATGTATGCCACATTGTTTTTAAATCCATTTGTCTATTGATGGGGACCCGGGCTAGTTGCTTTTCTTTGCTATTGACAGAGTAGTTTTTGGTGCCACCGAAAATAATCTTAAGTCTGCCATTTCACTGGCAATATTCATGATGGTGTTTATGGGTTTTTTTTTGTTTGTTTGTTTTAAATCACTTTCTGTTTCCTTTAGTGTCTGTCTTTTGTCTCAGCTCCTTGTTGCCTTTTGTTTCCAAGTTCTTGGTTTTGTTTGTTGGGTGCCTTTCTCAAATATGTGGTAGTCGACAGTGATGTACTTGTATTCGAGAATGAGTCCCAATGGAGGAAGTGGTAGAAGCCATATCTAATAGCAAAGATACACCGAGGACAGCGACATGGAACAGAAATGCAAATCAAGGGAAGATTAACATCATTGGTCTTCTGGAATTTGTTCTGGAAATAGATATAGTCAGCTATGAGCCCAACCCAGGACAGTGGGGACAAGAAAATATGTTTTATATGAATGAAGTCATTCATTTTTATTTTATATTTAGCTCAACTATCAAAGAGTGAGAGCAATATGGATATTATTCAGACATACACACACCAAGTTTATGCAGGTCTGCTGCACATGCTCCTGTCTTCTGCACTTGGGAAACTGAGGCAGGAGGATTTCAAGTTTCAGCTAGTCTGAGTTACATAGCAAGACCCTGTCTCTAACAAACCAACAGGGCTGGGTCAATGGCTCAGCACATAAATCCCTTTTGTGCAACCAGCAAAGGTGAAGGCCGGAGTTCGAATCATCAGAACCCACATAAAGGTCAGAGGGGCATGGTGGTCCTCCTGTGACTCCAGCAGTCAGAACCCACATCAACATCAGATGGGCATGGTGATCCTCCTGTGACTCCAGCAGTCAGAGGCAGGAGATCCCTACAGCAATTTGGCTGCCTACACTAGCTTTATTGGTGAGCTCTGGGTTCAATGGAGCTGCCTCAATGGATAAAAAAGACAGTGATTGAGGAAGACTTTTGATGTCCACTTCTGCCCCTGACCCAATTAGACAAAAATAGTGCCCTAAGTTTGATACTCCCAGATTTTTACCAAAAGAATTATAAGATGTGTCTTGGTGAAAGTAAAATTAATCTAAAAATGCCAAACAAGATAAAACTATGAACACAGATGTGGAGACATAACATCAAATATACTACCCATCTGCTATGAAAATTGGGAGACATTTTATATCTTCTCTAAGG
Organism: Peromyscus eremicus; assembly: GCF_949786415.1. Lineage (NCBI taxonomy): Eukaryota > Metazoa > Chordata > Mammalia > Rodentia > Cricetidae > Peromyscus > Peromyscus eremicus. The sequence continues at coordinate 38,022,094 of NC_081416.1, forward strand.
CAGCTTTATTGAGGTATAATTTACATATCATAAAGCTCAGCCCAGCTCAGGGAGTTTCAGGAAACTGGACAAGAATCACAATCCTGCTAAGTTTAAAATGCTCCATTACCTCCTAGTCTCTCTTGGCTGTTTGCGGTGATCCTGACTCCCATTCTGGGTCCACAGATAAGCATCATTCTGCTTGCTGTTTCTATCATTTTTCCTTTTCTAGAAACTTCACTCAAATGGAATTGGATAATAGGCAGTCTTTCCTGTTAGGCTTCTCTCACTGGCCATAATATTTTTAAGGTACCTGTGTGATGTTGCATTAAACAGATATTTTTTAGTATAGGATTTAAATTTCTGTGTTGAATTTTAACAGCTTTATTGGGAAATAAACTACCATTGCATGTAGTTCATCCATTTAAAGCATATTTTGAGGTGATATTTTCTTTTTGCACCCCAATAAAGCTTACCTGAAAATCAGAGGAAAAAGCCAGTCAATATATTTAAACATAGAGGTCAGGCAATGGTAGCACATGCCCTTAATCTTAGCATTTAGGAGGCAGGGATCTATCCAGATCTCTGTGAGTTCAAGGCCACACTGGGAACAGAGCCAGGCGTGGTAGCACACACCTTTAATTCCTAGCACTAGTTAACCATAGAGGTCTGGAGGTCTGTACAGACAGACAGGAAATGATAGAGCTGGACAGAAAGAGGAAAGTGATGTAGCTGGGCAGAGAGAGGAAGTGAGAGGGCAGGGACAGAAAGGCATATAGGCGTGGGTATACAGGAAGTAGCTCTCTCAGGAGGCTGAGGAGTTGGTAAGGTGAGGTTGGCTGTGGCTTGTCCTATTCCTCTGATCTCTCAGTTTTCACCCCAATATCTGGCTCTGGGTTTTTTATTAATAAGACTGTTTAGCAATTCATCTTACAATATTTTGTTCTTTTTGTGGCCAAATTATGTTCCATTGTTTGCTCATATCATTTAAAAAACCCATTCATCATTTGGTGGACATTTGGGCTCTTCCCATATCTTAACTATCGTCAGTAATGATTCTCGGAGCATTTCTGCATAAATGTGGGATTTCACTTCTCTTGGGTTTGCATTTAGGGAAGGCTTACTTCTTCAACATGCTCTGTGTACTTAATCAAATGATGAGTGATGGGATTGCAGGGTTGGGTGTGACCACACCCTATGTGGTGCTATTTTTTTTTAATTATACCTAGCCTAGTGGGCATAAAGTTGTACCCAGTGTGTATTCCTAGTGACAATGATGATGAATCTTTCCTCAGGCTTATCAGCCATGTGTGTGTCTTTGAAGAAATGTCTATTCAGGTCTTTTTCTCATTTTAAAACAATTTCTAGTTATAATTGAGTTGTAACAAATCATTTGTATTCTCCATTGTCTTTTCCTTCATTGATCCCCTTCTTTTTTCCAAATAGTTCCTGTCATGTCTTTTCTTAAACTCTAGATTCCATAAAATGTGTGTTATTTGTCTTTCTGAGTCTAGTTTGTCTTGATTAACCTGATGATATCTAGATCTTTTCATTTTTTCCCCGAAAATCACATAATTTCATTACTTTTTGTGGCTGAATAATATTTCATTATGTATGTCATATATATCATATTTTCCTTATCCATTTATCAACTAATATCTAAGCTGATTCCATCACTTGATTTCTGTGCACGGATCCTCTGTGGTGTGCTGACTTCAATTACTTCACATACACACCCAGGGATGATGTAGCTGAATCATATATGGTAGTTCTAAACTCAGTTTTTGAAAAATTTTCATACAATTCCCATAGTCGTTGCTCTAATTTACATTCTACCAATGATGTATAAGAGTTTCTTTTGGGCTAGAGAGATGGCACTTAAGAGTGCAGGCTGCTCTTCCAGAGGTCCTGAGTTCAATTCCCAGCAACCACATGGTGTCTCACAACCATCTGTAATGAGATCTGATGCCCTCTTCTGAACTGCAGACATACATGCAGGCACAACACTGTAGACATAATTAAAAAATAAATCTTAAAAAAAAAAAGAGCTTCACCAGGCAGTGGTGGTGCACAGCTTTAATCCCAGCACTTGGGAGGCAGAGGCAGGTGGATCTCTGTGAGTTTGAGGCCAGCCTGGTCTACAGAGCAAGATCCAGGAAGGGCCTCGAAAAACCAAAAAAAAAAGAGCTTCTCTTTGCCTTCTTGCTGGCATTTTTTTTGTTTGTTTGTTTGTTTTCTTAAAGGTAGCTATCCTTCCTGAGGTGAGATAGAATCATAATGTAGTATTGATGTGCATTTCTCTGATAGCTAAAGATGTGTGTGTGTGTGTGTGTGTGTGTGTGTGTGTGTTTCATCTTTCAACTCCCAGCTTGCAGTCCATGATTGAAGGAAGCCAAGGCAAGGACTCAAGGCAGGAAGCTGGACGCAGGAACTGAAGCAGAGGCCATGGAGTAGCACTCCCTACCGACTTGCTATCCCGGCTTGTTCAGCTTGCTTTCTTAGATAATCCAGGACCACTTGTCCCGGGATGGCAATGCTCATAGTGGGCAGGCCCTCCTACCTCAATCCTTTATCAAGAAAATGCCCTTGCAGATACGCCTATAGCCTAGTCTGATGGAGGCAATTCCCCAACTGAGATTCCCTCTTCACAGGTGACTTGAGTGTCAAGTTGGCAAAAATCAACCAGGAACCAATACATATTCTGGATATGTATTTATTAGGTGAATAGCCATCAGAGATTCTTGTTCATTCCGTGGGCTGCCTCATCTTTCTGGTAATTGTTTGTTTTGCTGTGTAGAGAAGTTTTAACTCCATACAATCCTTTTTGGTAATTCTTGTTATTATTTCCTGGGCTCAGGGCACCATAGCCTTTGACATTGTCTTGAAGTGTTTTCTCCCATGTTTTTTTTTTTTTTTTTTTTGGTTTTTCGAGACAGGGTTTCTCTGTGTAGCTTTGCGCCTTTCCTGGGACTCACTTGGTAGCCCAGGCTGGCCTCGAACTCACAGAGATCCGCCTGGCTCTGCCTCCCGAGTGCTGGGATTAAAGGCGTGCGCCACCACCGCCCGGCTTCTCCCATGTTTTAACGTTTTAGAACTTACACAAAGGTCTTTGATTCTCTCTGAGGTGACTTTTTTTGGAGGGTGGTGCAGGATGTGAGATATTGATGCCATTTCAAACTTATATACATAGATAGCCAACTTCCCCAGCATCATTTGTTGAAGAGGCTGTCTTTTCTTCGATTTATGGTTTTGAAACATTTGTTGAATACCAGGTACCTGCAGCTATGTGTGTTTATTTCTGGATCTTCTATTATTCCATCGACCTACATGTCAGTTTTGTACCAGTCAGAACCATGCTGATTTTGTTGCTAGGCTCAGTGGTGGAATTTGAATCAAGCATTGTTATACCCCCAGCATTACTCAGATTGTCAGAATTGCTTTGACTATTCGGGATCTTTTCTGATTGTACATGAGCTTTAGTTTTACCGCCCCTCTCCCAAATTTTATGAGGGATATCATTTGGATTTTGATTGAGATTATATTGAATCTGTAGATTGCTTCTGGTAATAAGGCAACCTCTGCAGTATTACTAATTCTGTTAATCCAGGAACATGGATGGTCTTTCCATCTTCTTTGATTTCCTCAGTGTCCTGTAATTTTCTTTGTAGAGATGAATACTTCCTTTGTCAAGTTTATTACTAGGTTTTTCATTTAATTATTTTTGAGGCTATTGTTAATAAATTTGTTTTCCTGCTCTCCTTCTCAAAATGTTCATTATTGATATATTGAAAAGCTGCTTTTTTTGTGTGTGTAAGTTGATTTTGCATCCTGCCACTTTGCTGAAGTTTATCAGATCTAGGAATTTCATGATAGAATCTTTAGGATTTTTTTTTTATATATACATAGGTAGGTTTCATCTGAAAATAGAGAAAATTTGCCTTTTGAAAAATTGTATCACTTTTTTAACCTTATTGCTATAGGTAATTCAAGCACTATATTGCGTAAGGATGGAGAAAATAGACACTCTTGTATTGTTTCCTGATTTTAGAAACAATATCTTTAGCTCTTCCCCCTTTGGTATTCTTTTGGCTATTTGTTTGTTTCGTACGGTCTTTATTATGCTAAAGTGTGAGCCTTCTCAACTCCTTTGAGGTTTTTATCATGAAGGGCTGTTGAATTTTATCAAAGTTTTTTTTCCCCTGCAACTTTCAACATCATTACATAATTTTTTTCCAAGACAAGGTTTCTCTGTGTAGCCTTGGCTATCCTGGAGCTCAGACCAGGCTGACCTCAAACTCACAGAGGTCTACCTATCTCTGCCTCCCAAGTGCTGAGATTAAAGGTATGTGCCACCACTACCCAGCTATTGTGTGCTTTTTTAATCCTTGATTTATTTTATCCTTGATTATATTTATGCCATTTTTATGGACTTGCATATGTAGCCCCATCTTTGCGTTCTTTCAATAAAACCAAATTGATCATGATGTATTATCTGTATAATAGATTGTTGAATTCGGTTTGGAGGTTTTTTTTTTTTTTTTTTTTTTTTTGAGTCAGGGTTTCTCGCTTTTCCTGGATCTTGTTCTGTAGACCAGGCTGGCCTCGAACTCACAAAGATCCGCCTGCCTCTGCCTCCCGAGTGCTGGGATTAAAGGCGTGTGCCACCACCGCCTGGCTCGGTTTGGAGGGTTTTATTGAGGATTTTTTTTCAGCTGTTTTTTATCAAGTAAATTGATGTTTAGTTTCTTTTTGTTGAATCATCTGGTCTTTGTATCAAGGTAATACTGGTTTAGTAGGTTGGGTTTAGAAGCACTCCTTCGCTCTTTATCTTATGAACTAGTTTGAGGAGCACTAGTGTTCACTCTTATTTAACGATCTCCAGAATTCGGCAGTGAGTCCATTTGATACTGTGCTTTTCTTTACTGGGAAATGATTACTGCTTCCCCCTTATTGCTCCCTGTAGAATTATTTGTTGTTCATACCTTCTTGGTGCAACTTTTGTAGGTCATGTATTTCTAGAAAGCAATCTATTTCTTTTTATATTTTCCAATTAATTGGTGACATAAGTTTCCAAAGTATTTCCTAATGATGTTAAGGATTTCAGTAGTATCTGTTGTAGTATCCATGTTCTCATCCTTAATTTAGTTAACTTCAGGATCTTTGCTCCTTCTTTTAGCTAGTTTGGCTAAGGGTCTGTCAGCCAAAGAGCCTTTTTTATTGATCTTTTAGGTTGTTATTTTAGTCTCCATTTTATTATTTTCTGATCTGATTCTTATTATTTCTGTCTGTTAATTTAGGGCTTAATTTGTTACTGTTTTTCTTAACCCTTGAGGTACATAATTAGGTTATTTATTTGAAATTTGATTTTTTTTTTTTTTTTTTTTTTTTTTGGTTTTTCAAGACAGGGTTTCTCTGTGTAGTTTTGGTGACTGTCCTGGATCTTGCTCTGTAGACCAGGCTGGCCTTGAACTCACTGAGATCTGCCTGGCTCTGCCTCCTGAGCGCTGGGATTAAAGATGTGAGCCACTGCCGCCCCGGTAAAATCTGGTTCTTTTTTTTTTTTTTTTTTTTTTTTAAGACAATGAAAACCAAGACAAACAAAACAAAACCTCAAATGCCTTCAAAGTTCCAGGAGCAAACAAAATACTGAAAACAGGCTAACCAGCCAGACTCTAAACTGCCTTTAGAGATCTGAAAACAAGCAAGCAAACAGAACCAAATATCTAGACTAAAATGCTTTCAAAGCAAACAACAAAACAGATACCTTAAACCAAATACTTTGAAAGCAGACAAAAAAGATATCGTTCAAAGCAAGATTCTTTTTAACTAACTCAGAATAAACAAAATGGACTGTCAACCAAACAACATCCAAGCACCGAGGAAGACCTCACCAATTTCCACTTAAGGAGGCAATGCTGGACGGTGGTCAACAAGGGAGCCCTGTACTGTTACCTAGTGCCAATACAGTTGATTCCTTCAATAAAAAGTTGATTGTCTTTGGGGCCCCACATTGGGTGTCCTAATTGTTGATAAACACCACAATTCTCATCTCAAAGAGCATTAGAGATGCTCTTTATTCTGGAGCCAATTATGAGTGACTATGGGCCAGGAACACAGATTTAGGCTACCCCAAATTCCATGTTCAAGCATGTAAGCAGTTTCATGAAGTTTTTGTAGTTTACAGAAAAAAGAAAGTCATAAATCAAGGGAAGTTTAAAATACATTGGTGGGTACATTAGAGTGCAGGGGGTTATTTTTATGTATGCTGTGAATATGTGTTGTTCCCATTGGTTGATAAATGGACTGCTTTGGCCTAGGGCAAGGCAGCTTAGAGGAAGGCGGGAATCCAGGACAGGGACAGGAAAGAAGGGCAGACTGAAGGAGACGCCAGCCACCGCCAGAAGAAGCAAGATGTGAAAGTGCCAGTAAGCTGCAGCCACGTGGCAATTTACAGATGAATAAAAATGGGTTAGGTTATAGGAGCTAGCTAGCAAGAAGCCTGAGCCATTAGGCCATACAGTTTGTGAATAATACAAGCCTCTGTGTGTTTATTTGGGTCTCAGTGGCTGTAGGACCAGGGTGGGGCACAGGAAAACTTCCAGCTACATTAGAGAGATGAGTACAATGAGATGGGGGAGCTGTTTTATAGGCATAAGATACTATCACATGACATCCTTAGCTTTTGGATTGGTGGAAGCTAGTGTTTTGCTAAGTTAATAGCTTCTAAGAGGTCTTTATTTATCATGAGGTGTTAGTTCAGATACAGAGTGGGGCAAGGAATGGCAGTTCTAGAAGGCTAAAATCAGCCCAAGATAAATTAGTTTCTGAACCCACAAAATTCTAATTTCTCCACAGTACTGAAATTTCCACCAGTCCATCAGTTCTACAGACACAAAAACTCATTCCAGGGTAGCTGGGCGATGGTGACACATGCCTTTAATCCCAGCACTTGGGAGGCAGAGGCAGGCAGATCTCTGAGTTTGAGGCCAGCCTGGTCTACAGAGTGAGTTGCAGGACAGCCAGGGCTACACAGAGAAACCTTGTCTCAAACATCTCATTCCAGGAGTTTTTTTTTTCCACGTTCAGACACAACTTCATTTCAGGAATTTTTGTTCACATTTCTTATTGTTGTATTTGTTCTCCTATGTGAGCACCCCTGTCTGTAACTGTCACTCCAGTCTGGACCTCAAACTCTTCTGATGAAGAGCTTTGGAGCTGGATCTCTAGATGTCAGTGGTGGAAAGGGGCTCTATCTATCCCCAATATCAACTCTCAGGGGAGGACAGAAGGGAATGTTAGGTAGCTGGATAGGCATTATCAGGCTTGGACATCATTGAGGATGGACCCCTTCTTTCAGGATCAGTTTTGGACTCCAAGTACTGTTGTTACCTTAGTAACTGTAGAAAGGCAAGAATTACAATTGGCTCCTTAAGACCAATTACCAGGGCTGGAGAGATGGCTTAGAGGTTAAGAGCACTGGCTGCTCTTCCAGAGGTCTTGAGTTCAATTCCTAGCAACAACATGGTGGCTCACAACCATCTATAATGTGATTTAATGCTCTCTTCTGGCATACAGGCATACATACAGGCAGAACACTAATACATACATAAATAAAATTTTAAAAAATACTTAAATTACCATATGAAAGCATATAAGGCTGTATTGGAGCCCATTTAAGAGAAAGCTACTTCCTCCTCAGCTCCTGTTCCCCAGGATATCACCAATAGGTTAGGGGCTCAGTGCTGGGGGACTGGGCAGAGATGTTCTTTCATCTCAACAGTGAAAATCATTATTCCTCTTGAAATCAAATCAAGTTACAGAGAAATGAGTTGTGTTTAGAATCTACAAAGCTAGGAAAGGAACAAGAGTAGCCTAAAGTAAGTGAATGACATTAAATACAAAAGAAAATACATTTTTTAAAATTCAGAAAAAAGATCAACAGAGATCAATTTTATTATTATTTTGTTTTTTAATTTTTTTTGACTTTTCGAGACAGGGTTTCTCTACGCAGCCTTGGCCATTCTCAAACTTGTACTGTAGACCAGGCTGGCCTCAAACTCACAGAGATCTGCCTGCCTCTTCTTCCTGAGTCCTGGGATTAGTGTATATATATATATATATATATATAATATGAAAAGAAACAAAATTCTTCCCTGACTGATCAAGAAAAAAGAATAGTAAAAACACAAAAATGAAATATTAGGACAAATGCAGTAAAAAAATTTTTATACAACTGAGAAAATTTTATTATCCTGGGAATTGAACCCAACATCTTATACATGCAAGGAGAGCTCTGCCATTGAACTATATTCCCAGCCCTGCAATTGAGTTTTTAAAATAAGGGAATTGGGTTGTAGAGATGATTTAGCAGTTAAAAGTATATATTGCTATTCCAGAGGACCCAAATTCAATTGTAACTCCAGCTCCAGGGAATCCAACATCCTCTCTAGCCTCTGTGGGTGTGTACACATGCGGCAAACATTCATATACACAAACACACACCACTAATAAATCTCTTTAAAACTTAAAAATTAGGGAATCTTGTGGATAGCTTCACACCAATAAATCTGACAACTTTGATGTAGTCAAGACTTCCGTTTCCCCCAAATCCATTCTTTTCACTTTTCTTAGTGGAGGAACTTCTGATTTTTATAGTTGGCATGGCTGCTTGAATAAAGAAAGTACTATCAGGGGCTCGGTGGCTAAGAGCACTGGCTGCTCCTCCAGAAGACCTGAGTTCGATTCTCAGCACTCACATGGCAGTCTACATAACAGTCTAAAGCTCCAGTCCCCAGGGTATCTGATGCCTTCTTCTGTCCTCTGCAGGCATCGTACATACCTGATGCCTAGACATACGTACAGGCAAAACACCCATACACATAAATAAACTAAAGGAAAGAAATTTTAAGAAGACATCAGCACTTCTTGCACATGGCAATGTCTCCAGGACTGTGCTATAACCAGTTTGTACCTACTCTTTGCTTCTCCTTCCTTTCTTCAACCAGATAGATGAAATATGGGTATGATGTCTGCATCTGAAGCAGATCTATCTATCTATCATCTATCTATCTATCTATCTATCTATCTATCTATCTATCTATCTATCTATCTATCTATCTATATTAGATTGTGAGGTGGGAGTCATGTACAGAGCAGCAAGAGATGCTGTCTAGCAACCCTGTATAGGCTGCCTCCAGATGTATTTTACATGTGAGAGAAACAAACAGAGCTTTTTAGGGCAATGCTATTTTGGGTTTCCTCAAGGGAGTACTCAGCTATTGGTTACATGTTGTTTAGTCATGGCTCTGACATTCACACTGAGAAATTTCTTGGCATATGATGGGCGAATCTTCTGCATGCATCTGAGTTACAAACTAGTGTCCTTTGATCCTTTCTTGGACAGTTCTACAAGGACATTTGTATCTAAATAAAGCCATTTTTCCAACAGTGAAAATTGGTTTTACTAACATTAATTTTCTACTCAACCAATCTTTTGTAGCACCTTTTGAGATACCCCAATAACTGCTTTCCATGGCTAAGTATGGAGTAATCTTTTTGAGGATCCCTCAACACATGCATCCATCCACACGACTCAACCAAAACGAGTAATCGGAACACACACGGCCAAGCTCAGTTCGTGAAGGCAGCAACAGCTGTGTCATGACCACTGTTGAAGATCAGAGTGCACAGCATCAGAGACTGTGAGACACCTGATTTCACAGGCGATAAAATGCTAAGACGCAATGGCAGATAAAATATTCAAGCTACTACTACCTTTGGGGGATGATTTGTGATATGAGTAGGGCCAAGTGATGAAATCATTTATAAAAATCACCTGGGAAATGCCCCTGTCTCTAAAATTCTATCAATTCCTTATTGAGCAGCTATTGGACCCCTATATGAGATCACTGCATGACTACACATTGTCTGTATTTATGGCAGAAGAGGAAACAGTGTCTGAGCCAGTGCTAACTTTAATATCACATCGGCTGGCCTATCCCTTCTGTAAATAGCCACCTGAGCTGGGAAAGCTCAAAGTCACCCAGACTGTGGTCAGACACAGAAGACAAGGGAGCTCAGAGAAACCACAGTCACATTTGTGGCTGAGGTTTCAGGCTGGGAATTATGAGCACTTACAGCAAGGATTCAGCCATCCGAAAAGATGTGCCTTCGGTGATGGGTCAGAGCCTTTCCGGAAAGGACAGGCTTCCCCTCGTTCCACTTTACTGTCCAGCTTCTCTAGAGCACTGGGAGTACCAGAATGTCACCACAGTCATCTGCTGTCTACACTTTTTATTTTAACCTTTTTTTTTTTTTTGCGTGTGTGTGTGTGTGTGTGTGTGTGTGTGTGTGTGTGTGTGTGTGTGTAGACACTGACCTTGGGTGCCTTTTTCAATTGCTCTCCACTGTATTTTTTGAGACAGGGTTTCTCTTATATTTTTGGTTGCGAGCCTAGCCTTTAATGGCTGAGCCATCTCTCCAGCCCGAGACAGGGTTTCTCAATGGGCCTGGAGTCACCAACTTTTGTGGGCTGGCTGACCAATGAGCTTCAGGGGGCCTCCTGTTTTTGGATCCCCAGCATTGGGATTATAGGTGTGTGCCAACATGCTTGGCTTTTTACATTAGGTCTGGGGATCAAGCCCAGGCCTTCATGCTTGCATAAGAAGAAATACTTCACTAATGGATCTATCTTCCTATCCCCACTGTTCACATTTTTATAAGCACACACCATTTTGGTTATTCACAGTGAGTGAAAGTAGATGCAAGCACATGATAATTCTTTGCTTAATTTTCTCTAGCCTGTAGTGTGCTTCAAAAATTTTTTGTAATGTAGCATGTTTTTGTTTTTTTTTTAAAGGCTGCCACAATAACTATCAGTGAGTAATATAACCCACACTAGTATTTGGTAGTTAGGCATTCACAATGTATGTTGCTCCCTCAGAGATGCTTTGATTATTTCTAGCAGACTCTGAAATACACAGGAATGAAGTGATGCTGTTTGCAGTCCATTTTAAAGTACTGCAGTGGTGGAGAAAGCCGAGTCTAGATGGAACAAGCTCGCCATGGCCAGGGATGAACAGATCTAGGTCTTAATGTAACTATTTTCTCTGCTTTTGTGGATGTAAACCATTCTTATAAAAAAGAACTTTAAACATTTTATTTAAAAATTTTTGAGTTATTTTTATGTGTATGAGTGTTTTTGCCTGCTTGTCTGTGCAGCATGTGCATGCAATGCCTGTGGGAGCCAGAAGAGGGCGCTGGATGCCCTGGAGCTGCAGTTACAGACAGCCATGACCCTCCGTGTGGGTGCTGGCAACCAAACCAGGGTCCTCTGCAAGAGCCGTTTCTGCAGCTCTTTGATTTTTTTTTTCAAGTTTGTCTAAGGGAGCTGGGTGTGATGGTGTATACCTTTGATCCCAGCACCTGGAAGGCAGAGGCAGGTGGATCTTTGTGAGTTTGAGGCCAGCCTGGTCTATGTAGTGACAGTAGAGATACATAGTGAGGCCTTGTTTCAAACAGAGCAAAAACCAAACAAAAGATTTGTCTAAGGTCTAGCAAGTCTGCGTTTAGATGTCTTTCTCTAAAAATTCAAACCAGGACTTCAGATATTTGTACACTTTAATGTTTTTAAGGATTTATGTATTTGTATGTGTCTGAGTGTTTGTCTGTTTGTCTGTATGTGTACCATGTGTGTGCCTGGTGCCTGCAGAGGTCAGAAGACAGTGTTGGACCCGCTGACTTTTTCTAAGAGCGACAAGTGCTTTTTAACTTCTGAGCCATCTCTCCAGGCCCTGCATTTATCTCCTTAAATCCATAATTCATGATATCATAAAGATCAAAACAACCCAAATGTTCACCAACACATCAAAGACATAAACTTTGTGATATTACTAGTCTCCTACAATAAAAAATGTTTTATAGGTCTAGCTTTAAAAATATGATATGGGAGGAAGGAGAAGAGGAGAAAAGTGAGCACATAGTAGAAGCAATGGCCATGAAAACCACCATCTATCTATCCACAGATCTTCACATGTGACTGTCATTTCCCTAAACTAGGTCTCTGGTTCACTCTCCTGCCCACTCCTTACCCAAAGGCCCTGGGTTTCTGAGATGGTAGCTGAGGCCACGTAGCCTTGTAGGCAGTACCAAGAAACAGGGTGTGGTGGTCAGCTTTTTGTCTCTGAGACAAATGCCTGAGAAGAATTTAAAAAGAGAAAGATTTATTACGCCTCCTGGTTTCGTATGTTTCAACCAGTAGTGCAGTGGCTCCATGCTGGTCTAGTGGTGAGTGTGTGAGGGAGATAAACAGAGCTGCTCACTCAAGGTAGCCAGGAAACAAAGAGACAGGAAATCTTCCATCTGTCGTGTGTGTGTGTGTGTGTGTGTGTGTGTGTGTGTGTGTGTGTGTCCTTGTTAGTTTTACTGTCACAGCTTGTGTGTGTGTGTTTGTGTGTGTGTGTGTGTGTGTGTGTGTGTGTGTGTGTGTGTCCTTGTTAGTTTTACTGTCACAGCTTTGGGAAGAGGGAACCAGATCAAGTGAATAGGCATTATTTCTCTGTGGTCTCTGCTTCAGTTCTTGCCCGCAGGTTCCTGCTTGAACTCTTGCCCTGGTTTCTCTCAATGGTAGTCTGTAGCCTGTAAGCTGAAATCAGTCCTTTCCTCCCCAAGTTGCTTTTGGTCATGGTGTTTATCACAGCAATAGAAAGCCAACTAAGACAGAGGGTGACACTTTGTTTTTAAACCATAATATACAGACTGGCCTTTCTCCATCTTTCTGTAGTAGGCCTGGGATTCCTCAGGGAGTTCCCCATGCTTCCCGATATCCTCCACCTCACCATTCTGAATATGAGCCCAGAAGACGTGGTCCACTCCTTATGACCAGGTGAAGGAGAAAGGAAGAAGGGACCCCTCACACACCTTCCTTCAGACTTCTGGCATCGTCCACTGGGTCATGTGACCTTCACTGCTGCACAGATTTCTGGGTACACCCCGAACCACCCAGAAGTTCATTTTTCCCTGGGAAACTCTCTGAGCGTGCTCTCACAGGGCTCAGGAGGAGCTCTCTATGACACATCATTTGGAAGAAATCCACGAGTGGGAATAAATCCATCAGAGGTTAAAAATATCACTGATCATGTAGAAACACATTCTTCACTCAACATAGCAGATGTTAGTTTGTAAACACAGCCATTTAAAGACAAGGGAAGGCAAGGGGAGAAACAAAAAGTGGGAGAAAAGTATCCTAAAACCAGCTGTTCCTGCCATGTCCCCATCTGAGTTGTTGGCTGAGCTTTTTGTCCTTTAAGTATGGCCTAAGGGGCAGATGTGGGGAGAGTTAAAAAGAGTATGATGCCATCAGAGGAAAGAAAGTTCACCGTAGGAAAATGCCATGTGATCAGGGGTGACTTGGGTACACACAACCAATGCCATGGAACCCTGTATTTTTTTGCTGGTGGCGTAGCTCATTCAGAGCTTCTAGGCTGTCGAAACAGAGTGGGTGACAGTATTGGCAGCAATCATTAAAGTCTAGGTAAGTCCAGGGCAGGGGAAGTCCTGGAATTTCCTATTACTCCTTTGTAATGTAAAGGCCTTTGTGTGACACAGGAGCCAAACACCTCCGAATCATTCCTTCAGTAAAACAGTGCGCAGTTTCCCGCCTCCTCCTACATGTAGAGCTCTGTATGGATGAGAAGCAAAGGTTACCTGGGACTCTCTGGAAGCGGCTGGAAGAACGAAATCCAGATTCATAGCTTTAGAGGATCAGATCCAGTTCCAGGAAAGCATTTTAGACTGTCCAGCAAGCTGCAAGGATTGTGCGTGTGTGTGTGTGTGTGTGTGTGTGTGTGTGTGTGTGTGTGTGTGTTCTTCCTTTTATTGAAAATAGATTTTTTTTTTCTCACATAATATCCTGATTACAGTTTCCTCTCCCTCTTACCCTCCCAGTTCCTCCCTACCTCCTCTTCCATCTGGATCCACTCCCTTTTTGTCTCTCATTAGAAAACAAACAGGCTTTTAAGGGATAACAATCAAATATAGTAAGAGAAAAGAAAAACTAACACATTGGAGGTGGACAGGAAAAACAGAAAGAAAAAAGCCCAAGAGAAGCCCAAGACTCAGAGACCCACTCATTCACACACTCAGGAGTCCCATAAAAACACCAAACCAGAAGCTATAATATATACACAGAGGACCTGGTGCAGACCCGTGCAGGCCCTGTACGTGCTGCTTCAGTCTCTGTGAGTTATATGTGTTTAGATCATATTGATTTAGAGGGCCTTGTTTTCTTGGTGTCCTCCATCCCCCCCACCTCCCCCCAGCTCTTACACTGTTTCTGCCTCTTCTTTCTCTGGTTTCCCTGAGCTTGGAAGGGTGGGGTTTGATGGAGACATTCCAGTTAGAGCTGTGTTTTCCAAGGTCTCTCACTCTCTGCAGAATGTTTAGCTGTGACTCTCTGTATTTGTTCCTACTGCTGCAGGCCTAAGTGTCTCCTCTGATGAGGGTTGAGTGATTTGATGTGTTTCCCTGGTCAGAGGGCAGGAGTGTAGTCTCATTTGACTGTTGCTCGAAAGTGAAACACCTACGGAAAAAGACTAGGCATCAGAGATCCACCTGAGCTTATCTCAGAGGTTTGTCTGTGAAGCTCTGCCTAGGTTTTGATTGTCCCCTTTCCAGCCCCCTTTCCTGCATCCTTAGGGACGAGTCCACCTGCATCTCTGTTCTTGAACCCGTGATTATCCTAGAGCTGGCTGCTCCCGCAGGGCTTGCTGACACATTGTGGATGAGACATCCAAAGGCAGGGCCCAGAGAACACTCCACCTCTGTAGTTCTTGGCAAAAGAGAATTGTGCCTGGCTCAAATCGACTTCCGATACTAGGCTCCAAGTTCCCTTGTTGTCTTCTCTGCCGTGAAAATCGTAAAGGGAAACATTCTGCTCAGGAACCAGGGCAGATAGGTTTATGGCTGCGAGACAGTTTTGACTCTCCTGCAGTAGACACTGGGCTCCCAACCAGCCCCTCACAGGCCAATGGCAACCAAATTGTTTGCCTTCTCCCACTGTGTCTGGCTATTCTTGCTTGTGGGAATCCACCCTGTATCCTTTGGCTGGCCAGTCAGGAGAGCTTTGTGCAAATGAGTCTACAGGCGATTTTATTCAACTCTGTTCATGGACTCATCATATAGACATTTTATTGTGGTGACCTCTCTCACAAATCACTGATTAAAAAAACAAATAAACAAACATTTGCTTAAGTAAATGAAAAGTTTGGGACATTAAAAAAAAAATCTAGCCAGGTGGTGGTGACACACGCCTTTAAACCCAACATTCAGGAGGAAGAGGCAGGTGGATCTCTATGAGTTCAAGGCCAGCCTGGTGTAGCATGAATCTTAAAAGGTTTTGTTAATAAAAACAAACTGGAGCCAGGTATTGGGGTCAATGCTGAATGATCAGAGAAGCAGAACAAGCTACAGCTTACTCACCTCGCCAGTTCCTCAGCTGATCCTGTTTCCTCAGACTGGAAGCCTCTGTGTCCTCATCTGAATGGATCTCAGCTGAACTGCTTCTTGAAAGCCTGAAAGCTTAACCAGCTCTAGTTCCTGGTCCTCATGCCTTATATACCTTTTTGCTTTCTGCCATCACTTCCTGGGATTAAAGGTGTGAGTCACCATTTCTGACTGTTTCCAGCGTGGCTTTGAACTCACAGAGATCCGGATGGATCTCTGCCTCCCAAGTGATAGGATTAAAGGAGTGTGTGCCACCATTTTCTGGCCTCTGTATCTAGTGGCTGTTCTGTTCTCTGACCCCAGATAAGTGTATTCGGGTGCACAATATTTTGGGGAACACAATATCACCACAGCCTGGTCTACAGAACAAATTCCAGGACAGCCAAGGCTACACAGAGAAACACTGTCTCAAAAAAAAAAAATCTATTCATAGTCATAATCTTCAATATATTTAATTTTTTATAAAACTGATCAACTTGCTTGACTAAAAATTGATGTTTGCCAGGTGTGGTGGTACATTCCATTAATCTCATTTCTCAAGAGGCAGAGGCAGACAGATCTCTGTGAATTTAAGGTTGGCCTGGTCTGCATAGTGAGTTCAGGCCAGCCGAGGCTACTTATTGAGACCCTGCCTCAAAAATAAAAGTAAATTGGCTCTTGATACTTGACTTCAGTTTCTTAAGATATTCTGGCATTTGCTGTCCAATTAATGCTCCACAGCTACAATGCCCCTTACCCCCTGCAGTGGGGGGGTCCTGTTTTGTGATTCATATTGTGGTTATTTTCCTGTGTTCTCTTTGCTATACTCCCTCCCTTCCCCCTCTCTTTCTTTTGAAGACAGGATCTTACTGTGTAGCTCTGGCTGGATGTAGATCAAGTTGGCCTCAAACTCATATTAGAGCTGCCTACCTCTGCCTCCTGAGTGTCATGAATGTCATGAATGGCTCCCTCCCCCTGGTGCCACTCAAGACAGAGAGAGAGAGAGAGAGAGAGAGAGAGAGAAAGAGAGAGAGAGAGAGAGAGAGAGAGAGAGAGAGAGAGAGAGAGAGAGAGAGAGATGATTCATGCATTATCCATTCTCAGTGGGGAGAAAGCCTAGAGTGGGAAAGAGAATGAAAGATAAACATCCACATACTGTCCACTGGGTGAAGAAGCAATGTTAGGATGCACGTCACCCTACTGGCCGTGGAAGGCAAGAAGCAAAACAAGATGGTGTATAGGGCATTGTACTCAGCTGACAATTAGAACTTGGAGCAGGCTCAGATTTCTTTTAGACTTCAGAGGTGGCCACCCCTCCTACAGGGCACACTAACTTTCCAGGGTCTGACCATCTTAGACTGCCTGTAACTCTCTTCATTCGGCTGGCTTGTACCTCTTTAGCTGCCCATGGCACTGGAATGTAACTACTTAAGTGCTCAAGAGCCTTCCACAAGAAACACAAGGGCTTCGCATTCCACCTCCTGGTTCTTTGCCATACAACTGTCTCCCAAAACTACTGTGGTATTTTTGGAATGGAAAAAACAAACACAGAATGGCTTCTTGAAAAGACAAGGTGATTGTTCTCCAATTTGCTTTCAGAAAATGGGCACTTGAATGCTTCCCTTTGCTAGACATTCCACATTCAAGAAGAACAGGGCCACAGGAAAGAATCTATATGCACATCTTGTTACCAGGATAGTGGAAGTGGAGCAAAATATAATCAAGCACATTAGCACATATATATAAAAAGCCATCAGTGTGTTGAATTGCATGGCTCATTTCCAGACCTGTTGTTTTAAAAGAAAAGATCCCCTGCTTAACTCATTAGCTCTGAGATTCTTTCCAGGTTACAGTGCAGCTGGTGATGGAAGACGTTTTCTGTCTTCCTTATGTACCATATCAACGTAGCGTGTAACATATACCCACGGCACACACTGCTTTTGTAGGTTTTCTTAGTAATTCTCACCCATAATATAGTGAGTTGAATGGTGGTCCCCAAATCTGTGCCCATACCAGGATACCTAGAACTGGGAATGTGGCCTTACTGGGAAAGGGTCTTTGCAGGTTTAGTTAGTTAAAGATGAGATGGATCAAGGCCAGGTTCCTGGGTAGACCAGAATCTAACAACAATTTTCCTTTGAAGAGCTGGAAGGGAAAACTGCAGGCACATGGAGAAGCCAAGGGGACCCAGAGGGAGAGATCAGTCATATAGCCACAGTGGAGGAATACCTAGAGCTACTAGAAGCTAATGAGGCAAGAAAGCTTTCTTTCCTAGAGCCCTCGAAGGAATGAGGCCCTGATGATGCCTTCATTCAGACACCTAGCCCACAGAACTATGAATATATACATTTTTGTCATTAGAGGGCATCCAGTTAGTAGTAAAATGTTATAGAAACAATGAATACAGCTGTTCAGAGACTTTGGGAGCAAGGAAGACAGTGTTTACAATGAGGTCAACATCAGACATTATCCCCTGAGACTTCTAGAGAAGGAATATTTGTGTTGGGACATGAAATAGTGTAGACAGCCCCAACTTTATAATTGGTGAGATCCTTTGAGACTGAGCCAGGCTCCTCATTTTACTGGGGAGGAATTTGAAATATTATTCTACTTAAGGTCACATAGGCAGTTAGTGGCAGAGCCAGTCAACTCTTCTGAGTCCCACTCCACCAGTCTCCTTCTCCACACTGTGGGCCACTCAACGGAAGCTTGTTCAGTGTTGGTATGCATCATTCCCACAGGAACCTGGCACCTGCATTCTTTCAGTCTTAAGTGATGGAAGGCCATCTGTGGTAATATTTTATTTGTGCACCCCAATAAAGCTTATCTGGGGATCAGAGGAAAAAGCCAGCCGCTATATTAAATATAGAGGTCAGGCAGTGGTAGCACATGCCTTTAATCCTAGCATTTTGGAGGTAGAGATCCATCTGGATCTCTGTGAGTTCAAGGCCACCCTGGGAACAGAGCCTTTAATCCCAGTGCTAGTTAACCATAGAGGTCTGGAGGTCTATACAGACAGACAGGAAGTGATAGAGCTGGGTGGAAAGAGGAAAGTGATGTAGCTGGGTGGAGAGAGGAAATAAGATGGCAAGGCACAGAAAGGTATATAGGCATGAGTATACAGGAAGTAGCTCACTCTGGAGGCTGAGGAGTTCGTAAGGTGAGGTTGGCTGTGGCTTATTCTATTCCTTTGATGTCTCAGTTTTCACCCCAATATCTGGCTCTGAGTTTTTTTTTTTTTATTAATAAGACCATTTAGTAATTCATCTTATAGCCATCTAGAAGTCAGATGTAAAGTCACTGGCTTGCATGCCTGGAATGGAAGGGGTAGGTTTGGTATCAGGCACTGAAGCTGGGTCCAAGTAGTGTCAGCAGGACACTTGCCCTGTGCTCTCTTGGTCCTCTCTCTCTCAAGCTATGAACTCCATGTTCATCCTCATTCCCTCTGATGGTGCATATGCTTTTATCAGGTTTTCAGGATGAAGGCTGATGACTGGTCCAGACTTCAAAGCCAAGAAATAAATTCCTGTCTGATCCATAGAGAAGATCCAAGGAAGCACTCTGGCTTAGTGTAAGTCATATGTCCAACTTGGGGCTGAAGTGCCAAGGGTAGGTAGTAGAGGCCCCTTTTTGCTTCTCCTCTTCCCAGGCATTCAGGTAGAGAACCTCTCTAGCCTCCCTCACAGACATGTGTGGTCAAGTGACAACACTCTAGCCAATGAATGTGGAACAATCTTTTTGTACACTGTGCAGATGTGTTGCTCTCATTGGTTTAATAAAGAGCTAAATGGCCAATAGCTAGGCTGGACTTGTGGACAGGAAGAGAGCTCTCTGGGATGAGGAAGGGTGGAGTCACCAGGAGATTCTGGGAGAAGCAAGATGAACATGCTGAGTTGAAAAAAGGTATTGAGCTGTGTGGTAGAGCATAGATAAAAAAATATGGGTTATTTAGTTGTAAGAGATAGTGAGTAACAAGCCTAAGATATTGGCTGAGCATTTATAATAAATAATAAGTCTCTGTGTGGTTATTTGGGAGCTGGCTGGCAGGACAGAAAATAATGCCTACAGATGTGCTCCACTTCAAGTTTGGGCCATCAACTCCTCCCCTACCTGCTTCTCTGGGCCCCCATTTTCTTTCTAGCTGTCTGGAAGAGAGACCATTGTCATCTACCACATCAATGGCTGCATGGATGAAGCCCAGCTACTGGCCTGTTCATCAGCACACTACTGTTGTATGAAACAAGGGATGAACCTTTCTCTATTAAGTTTGTGTGAGCTTTGTGGGGATATGCTTCCACAGATAATCTTCATTAACTCATATGATGTGTTGCCAAAAGAAGGCAGGAGCCAAAGTATTTGGGCTTCAAGATACACCAGGCCAGGTGGATAAGCTGCACTCACAACAGCCACATGCTTAGTCTCAACAGCAAAGGTCTGTCACTAATGTCGTCTGTTAATTGTGGGATGTTTGGAGAGCAGCTAGAAGAGTGCAGGGACCCAGACAGAGGGACTCTCCAGCATCAGGATTCATAACTGCCAGGCAGGATGAAGGGAAGGGGATTGATTCACTGGGTTTTTACAGCATTAGCTGCAAAGAGATGTTGTATTATTCAGCTCACATCCCATGGCGATTCCCATCTGCAGGAAGGTAGCTGGGCAGGCCCATGATGTCCCCATGGTATAGTTATGACCTTTATGAGCTGCTTTTAGAAAATACCAACTATGGCTTGCCTTAGGGGAGAGAACTGAGAGAAAGGGGGAGAGATGAGAAGGGGTATGTTTTTCTTCGTTTATACCCTCTGAAATTATATTTAAAAATATTTTGTTAGGTTGGCCTGATGGTGCACACCTTTAGTACCGACACAGGGGAGGCAGAGGCAGGCAGATTTCTGAGTTCCAGGCCAGCCTGGTCTACATAGTGAGTTCTAGGCCAGCCAGGGCTACACAGTGAGACTCTGTCTCTAAATAAGTAAATAAAAATTTATTGTAGGAAATATGATTGTGTACCTAGTCTTGAGAACTCTCAGCTTGCAAAACTTACTCATTACTAACTTCCCATTTCCTTATTTGTGAGCTCCAGGGACCACTTTGTGTCTGTGCACGTGTCTCCTCAAGGCACCTGGTATAAAGTGGAATCACGTAATATTTGCCTTTCTTGTGACTGGCTTATCTCACTTAACATAAGGTTTTTAAATCCATGTTGTAGTATGCGTCTCCAGTCCCTCTTCTTAATTTTTAAACCTTGTATTAACTATATGGACTAACGGGATTCAATGAGTTTGCATGCATTCATATAGTGTGCACAGATGAAAGCATTTTCTCAGTTTTCGGAGATAAGTAATACTCCATTGGGGATAGACACAGGTTGAGCCATCCTTCTCTGAAATGCTTACAACCAGAGGTTTTTCAGATCTCATTTTTGTGTGTGTGGATTTTGGAATATCTGCATATGTATAGTGAGATATTCTGTGCATAGGACACTAGTCTAAACAGAAACTCATTCATGGTTCATGTATACTCCATACAGCCTAATGGTAATCCTTACATCATACTTTAAATAACCTTGTCGATGAAATGAACATTCACTGTGCAGAAATGTTTCTTTTGTGGCATGTCGGCAACTCAGTTTTGGAGTTTGGAAAACTTAGGATTTCCGATCTTTGCCTTCAAGATACATTGCTTGTTCCCTGGTTTCTGTTCATTCTCAAGCACCAGGCGGCTTCCACCTCCGGGCTACTGGGAAAAGGCATCTGTCAACATGGTGGATGAGGACCCGTTGGAGACCCATGCTTCCAGGTCCTTGGGATATATGTCCAGTGGGATTGCGGAATCTCACAATAATTCTATTTTTAATCTCATGAGGGACTGTGACTTTGGAGTTTTCCACTGAGAGGATTTTATCGGCCCAAAATAAACACAAGAAGAATGTTAATGACTAGCTGAAATAGAGTATCAGCAGGCGATACTGTCCAATGAACTGCATGTCTGAGGGACAGCTTTGCCAGCAAGCTGGGCCATGAATGACAGTTTCGTCAGTATCCCTTCCTGCCATGTTCACCTTGCTGCCCACCTTGGCAGTGTCTAGGTCTCATGGCTATGTCTCCTCAGTTGCGTGAAGCCATGGAGGCTGAGCTCTGGCCATCAGAAGACTGGAGGTTCCTAGGTGGATTTTTAGGGCTCCGTCAACAGCTCCAGTTTGCACGCACACTCCGAGCCGTCAGGCTTCCGAGCTGTCAGGAAGAAATGAATTCAGTTGCAAGCCCTGGTTTGGTTGTGAAGAAAGCGGGCTGTTAGTTGGTACTCTGAAGTAATATTTGGGTCCTTGTCTTGCTCGGCGATTCTGTCAGCCTTTTCTCAGCTATCTCCTCCATCTTAGCCCTTGTAGTCTTTAAGGGAAAAGAGTGAGATTTGTTTCTCTCAGTTCCCAAAGCTTGGCTGGAGAGGGCTTGCTCTGGGACCTGTGGTGGTCCTGAGTGTGGAACATAAAGTTCAAGGGGAAACATGACTCTCTGTGTTTGAGACCAGCCTTGCTGAAATATAATTCCCATACCACATAATTCACCCACTTCAAGTGTGCATTGGTGGTTTGCTGTGTATTCACAGGGTTGGGGGACTATTACAATAGTGTAATTTCAGGACATCATCATCACCCCACAAAGAAACTCAATACACATTTCCAGTAGTTCTCGGTACCCCCCCCCCCCCCCCCGACTCCACTCACACCTCTTTGTCCTCAACCAGCCATCAATCTTTCTGCCTCCATAGATTTGCCTATTCTGGACATTTCATTAAAGAGAGAAACATAGGATGTGTTCTTTGTGGCTGGCTCCTCTCACTTAGCTTAGTATTCTGGAGCTGCATCTGTGTAGAAGCCTACACCAACGCCTCGTTCCTTTTATAGCTGAATAGTACCCCTTTATATGGGTATATCCATCTGAGTTTCATCTGTGGATGGGAGGACATCTGAGCTGTTTTTACTTTTTGGCTATTATGAATAGCACTGTTATGAATATTTGCACACAAGCTTCTGTGTAGATGTTTTTCATTTATGTTGGGTATAGAACCAGCAGTGGGGTTTCTGGGTTGTAAAGTAACTCTGGGTCGAATGTTAAAAATGTTAAGTAAGCTGCTTTCTAAAAGGGCCACTGCACTTTTTGTTTTGTTTTTTTTCTGACACAGGGTTTCTCTGTGTAGCTTTGGTGCCTATCCTGGATCTCGCTCTGTAGACCAGGCTGGCCTTGAACTCACAGAGATCCGCCTGGCTCTGCCTCCCAGTGCTGGGATTAAAGGCATGTGCCACCGCCTGCCGCCATTGCTCTTTCTATCCCCCACCCACAATATATTAGTTTCTACTTGCCTCGTCCTGTCTAACACTTGTTATTTCTACAATATTTGTTTCATCATCCTGCTGAGTGTGAAGTGATAACAAGTCTTTCTCCTAATGGCTAATGACATCGATCATCCCTTCATGTACTTGTTGCCCATGTAAATCTACTGGGAGAACTATTTAAATTGTTTGCCCATTTTAATGGTTAATTCATAAAGTTCTTTAAAGTCTCTTATCAGATACAAGGTTTAGGGAAATTTCTCCCCTTTGGAGGATCGTCTTTTCACAGTCCTGATAGTGTTTTTTTTCCCCTTTCATTGAAAATAGATTTTTTTCTTCGCATAATAGCTCCTGATTACAGTTTCCCCTCCCTCTATCCCTCTCAGCACCTCCCCCCCACTTCCTGGATGCTCCCCCTTTCTGTCTCTCATTAGAAAACATATTTCTAGCCGGGTGGTGGTGGTGGCGGCGGCGGCGGCGGCGGCGGCGGCGGCGGCGGCGGCGGCGGCGGCGGCGCACGCCTTTAATCCCAGCACTCGGGAGGCAGAGCCAGGCAGATCTCTGTGAGTTCGAGGCCAGCCTGGTCTCCAAAGCAAGTTCCAGGAAAGGCGCAAAGCTACACAGAGAAACTCTGTCTTGGGAAAAAAAAAAACAAAAAAAAAAAAAACATGTTTCTAAGGGATAATAACAAAATAAAACAAAGACTAACACCTTGGAATGGGGCAAAACAAACAAACAGAAGGAAAAGAGCCCTAGAAAAGGCACACGAAACACAGCCCCAGTTGTTTGCACACGAAACACAGACCACTTGTTTGCACACTCAGGAGTCTCATAAAAACACTAAACTGGAAGCCATAACGTGTGCACAAAGGACCTGTAAGTGTAAAAAGAGAGAAGACAAAAAATACAAATAAAATTTAAAAAATAATAAGATTTAAAAAAAGGAAAGCATTGACCCGACATTATAAAACAAGGAACCTCCAACAATGCCGTTGAGTTCACTTTCTGCTGGCCGTCTACTGCTGGGCAGGCAGCCTGTCCTTAAGAGTAGTTTGTTTCTCCAGTGAGATTCCCTTGGGGGAAACACAATTTTCATTCGAAAGTGGTTATCAGTTGGAGGTAGCTTCTTGGTGAGGGATGGGAGAAGGGTGTGTCCACTTCTTTCAGCCCTAGGACCTCATCTAGGGCAAACCCATGCAGGCCCTGTGCATGCTGCCGCAGTCTCTGTGAGTTCATATGCCAGTCAGTCCTGTTGATTTGGAGGGCCTTGTTTGCTTGGCATCCTCCATCCCCTCTAGCTCTCACACTCTTTCTGCCTCCTCTTCTACAGAGTTCTTTGAACCCTGAGGAGAAGAATTTGATGGAGACATTCCTTTTAGGGCTGAGTGTTCCAAGGTCTCTCACTCTCTGTGTAATGTCTGGCCTGGGTCTCTGTATTTGTTCCCATCTGCTGCAGGAGGAAGCTTTCTGTGGATGACTGAGCAAGGCACTGATCTATGGTATAGGAGAATGTCATTAGGGGTCATTTTATTGCTACATTTTTTGTTGTTGTTGTTGTTTAAAGAACAGTAGCATTAGGTTTTACCCTAGGTCCCTGGGCTGTCCCGTCTCAGGTTCTTGGCCACACAAGTAGTATTGGGTGTAGGTTCCATCTTGTGAAGTGGACCTTAAGTAAAAGAGATGTTGGTTGGTTGCTCCCATAAGCTCTGTGCCATGATTGCACTAACATTGCTTGTAGGCAGGACACCATTTTATACCAAAGACTTTGTGGCTGGGTTGGTGTTTACATTTCTCCTTTGGTAACATGGAGAGTACCTTTTAAAGACACCAGCACGTAGGGGTGATTTTCATGACCCCCTGTTTACCTCTTCTTGTTGTTGTTCACATCTTATACTTGGGTGTCATGGCTAAGAAATTGTTGCCCAACTAAGATTTTTGAAGATTACTTTTATACTTTCTTATAGGGATTTTTATAATTTAGTTGTTATTTTTTTTTAAAAGATGTGTTTAATGTTCACTTTATGTGTATGTATCAGTGCCTACATGCTTGTATGTGTACTGGTGTATGTGGTAGATGTGTGTCTGGTGCCTGGTACCCATGGAGGCCAAAAAAGAGGGCATCTAATCCTCTGTAACTGGAGTTACAGGTTGTAAGCCACCTGATACGGGTGCTGGGAACTGAATTCCGATCTACTGCAAAGACAGTGGGCACTCTGAATCGCTGGGCTATCTCTCCAGAACTCCATTTAGGTTTCTGAATGAGTTTTTTGAAACAAGTCTTACTATGTAGCCCCGACCTTGAACTCTCTCAGTCATCCTCTCACAGTCCCTTGGGTGCTGAGGTTACAGGTGTGTGCCAGCACACACATTTTACAAAGTAACTTTATACCCTGAGTGTAACTCAGGTGCCTTTGAGTGAATTCCAGCACACAATGGAGGAAAGCTCCGTTTTCCTTCTTTTGCATGTGGTGAGCAACCAGGCCACGGTGTTGTTTGTTGAAGAAGGCCTTCCCCATTTGGCATTGTTGTTGAAAAGTAATTGACTTTAAAGGTCTCCGATTCTATTCCACAGATCTGTCTGTCTGTCTGTCTGTAGCTGGTGTTATCTTGGGCAGATTACTATAGTTTTGTGGAAAGTTTTGGGTCACAATCTCTTTGGCCATATGTAATTGAGGCGCTTGCTTTAGAAGTATCCTGTCCATCATCTACGTACAACACAATGGGCTAGGAATTACTATTTCAGTTTTAATGATAAGGAATTTGGGGGCTTATATGATTTTAATAATTTTCCAGATTTCCATTTTGTCTCTCTCACCGGGCTGACATGAATGGCGTTCACAGGCTAAGGTGAGGCTTCTTCTGCTCTAAATGCATTCATTATCTCTTCTACCGTGTTCTGTTTCTAAACAGATCTTTCTAGATCCTGAGTAGAGTTTATTAGATTTGTCATTCTTGCCTGAAAAATGTTTCAGTTTTCCTTAAATGCAGGATTTATGCCAGAGGGAGGGTATAGCCTAACGCCAGGGAAGGTGGATCAGGGTTGAAGACCCCACAGTCTCTTCTCTGTGTCCGGAGTTTTACCTGTGTTTCAGCCCATCAGGTGCGCTCTCCATGTAAGCTGTACCCTTCCAAGACAAGGCCAGAGGTAGATCACAAAACCTTTGACTCCAGGCTTTCCCTTCCAGAGAAAACCCACTTCCCCCCATAGAGGTGATTTGAAAAAAATGCAAGGCAAATACTCTGATTTGATGGTTGGGATCATGTGATACCCAGGCCTGTGGATGGGAGCCTTCCGAGTACTCTGAGGATGGGTTTTATTTGCAGAAAAGACTCTTGAGAAACCTCTTTTGGGGTCAAGCATTTTTTTTTCCAGTTTATAATTGCTGTAGCCATTGCAGAATTCTTATTTATAACCTGGCAACTGTGAATCACTTCTAACAAACCTTTAAATGTTGGTCTGCTTAAAAACTCAGCCAATTAAACTGCTTCACCATTTCAAGCAGAATCATTTCAATAATTTGGTTTTCTTATCAAATGGTTTAATTGTTTGGCCAGTCCATCTTCTGAGCATGTAAATAACACACAGGAATGCAGTAAACGAATCTCACAAGTAGAACCCTGCATTCTCCTAGGCATTTCTGATACATGCATGAGCTTGGCAGGCTTCCCACAGGGCATTGTTTACCTAACTTGGCTCTTCACTTGCCTGTCTTAAAGCCAGATCACAAGAGTGTCACTCATCAAGGTTAAAGTTTCTTTCATCTTGTAAGTGCAGAGAACACCAGACAAAGACAGGACAGCTCTCCAGAACACTGAGATATCAATAGCGCGCTTTTAATGCCTCTACACTGGTTCATAGTTGCCTAAGTCGTCCCCAGTTTAAAGCTTGTATTCACCAGGAATCTCAGAGAACTCAGCAGGGTTATTTTGAGGCTTTTCAAGATGTTCATGCACTAGTGAAATCTGGCCTGTTCTAAGCTGTGCTGAAAGTGGGAGGTTCTCGTCTGGCTCGGTGACAACTGACAGTTAATTGACAGCAGTTATCCCTCTCTTAGTGAGGCATAGTGTAATGATGCTTTAACTTAGCGGAGGTACAGTACCATCTAAGTTAACTGGGAACACACACACACACACACACACACACACACACACACACAACACACTTGCCTTACCACCCCAAGTTAAGGCTAAGTGTCCACCTAGGGCTGTGGACATTGGACATTTCCTCATCACACCCTCAAACTGTGAGCCAAGATGAGCTCCATCATGGTGGAAAGGCTTGGTGGCACATCCGTGAGGCAGCTGGTTACCCGGCAACCACAGTCAGGAAGCAGAGAGAGATGCACACTGGTGCTCAGATCGTTTTCTAGGTTTTATTCAGTCCAGGACCCCAAGCCATGGGGTGGTGCTGCCCACGTTTCAAGTGAATTGTCCTTCCTCACTTAAACCTTTCAGTAAAACCACCCTCAGAGACATGCCCAGAGGTGTGTGTCCCTGGTGATTCTAACCTCAGTTACACCGACAAGGAAGATGACTTACCCTGGGCAGAGCAAAACCGTCACCGGAAATGGGACAGACATAATTAAAACGTCTTCCTTAACTAAGGTATTAGAAATTCTTTACCTCCAGCCTACAAGTTGCTGAATTATGAATGAAGCTGGACACAAAATCTCTTGCTGCATTGGGAAACTGAACCAGAAATCAAGAGGGTTAGGTTTTTTCTGTGTCTTTATAGTTTGAATTTAAGGAAAATTTTCTAAATCTCTGTTTTTTGTTTGTTTGTTTTATTTGTTTGTTCTTGGAAATGGGGTCTTACTCTGTTTCAGGCTGGTTTTGAACTCCTATGCTCAAACAGTCCTCCTGCCTCAACCTCCTGAGTATCTGGAACAAGAACACCGCCACACTTAGTTACCTTTGAACCCTAAGTTCCATCCTCCCTCCCTCTTTTCCTCCCCATCCTCTTTCTTCATTCTCTTGACAGAGTCTAACTGTGTGTGTGGGCCAGCCAAGTCTCAAACTCCCAATCCTTGGGCCTCGTTCTCCTTATTGCTAGAGTTCTTAATTTGTAAATGGGTAAAAATGAACCGCTGAGTGTGGCTGCTGGTGGTCTTAAGTGAGGTAATATGTCTGAGGTTGTAGCTGGGAAATAGATGGCTCAGTGGTTAAGATCATTCATTGTTCTTGCAGAGGACTGGGATGCAGTTCTCAGTACACATGGCAGCTAACAGTGGCATTTCCAGTTCCAGAGAATTGGGCGTCCTCTTCTGGCCTCTGCGGGTACTACACATGGTGCACAGACAGGCACGCAAAGCCCAACAACCATACCCATAAGATAAAAATAAATAGGTCTTTAAAAAATATGCCTCAGGTCTCCTGCAATCTGCAGAAGCTCTAAGCGTCCAGTGGCTCTTTATCTTTTCTGGTTTCCAAGCCCTCCATGTTGCTGCATAGGCCCCTGCTCCCTGGGATGCTTTCAGTATTTGCTCTCAGGTGCACTTGGCATGCCCACCCTTCTGTTTGGTGCCGCCATTAAGGTCTGTGTTTACAAGTCCGGTGTTAGTGGCTTTACTTTTTAATTCCCAACCTCACGGGGCTTTGGTGGTTTTGCCAAGACTGTACCCACCTGCCTCCTCCCCAAACACTGAAAGCTCACACCACTGTGTCCAGTTTAGGTCTCCCCTCACGACCCAAACCCAGCCAGGATGGTGTGGCTGGAGTGCTATCAGTGTCGTTAGGGGCCTGGCACAATCAGGCTCATCTCTGTCACTTCCTAAACTGCAAAGCCTCTCAATGGAGGAGGGGACATAGCTCCTGTCCTTCGGGATGATAGCCTGAGCCTGACAGACAGATCACACACTGCAGTGAGGAGGACACCAGATATTCCAGCCACCTGTAGCCTGACACCAGGGCCTCGGGCATTGGGTTCTCTTTAAGCTTCATTTAACACACACACACACACACACACACACACACACACACACACACACACCCCTCTAAACTCTTGCCTGGAATGATATCTTGGTCCCCAAGGTGTTTTTGGTAGAGCAACACCTAGATCTTCAAGGAAATTTCTGCTAAAGACACCTGCATATCCTTGCTCTGTCACAGACTTCCTACATCAGCACCTCTGAGTATGTGTGGCCTTAGAAAGTACATGAAGTTTTCAGTTTCCCTGGTAAATCTGACCAGCTCCTCAGACAAAGGTGAATTACAGCTTTGACTTCTACAGAAACTCGAAACTGCAGGAAATTCTGATACCATAGATTTCACACACACACACACACACACACACACCACTCACACTAGCTCATTTATCTTAGAAACTTGTAAAGCACAGTTTTTAAGGAAGTTGTCTTGAGTTGCCCTCTGTGAGATTTTTCAATGCAAGAAGTATTTAATTTCATCAATGAGAAGAATATAGCTGAAGCTTTCCTGTTTAACATACAAATCTGTGTTGGAGCCAAGGTATTAGCAATTCTTCACAAGTACTTCCTATCATTATTTCAGAAAGACGCAATGTCTAATTTGCCTAGCTATGCTCAGAGTTTCATTGGTTCATTAATCCACGTTTATTCCATTCTCTTAACAACAACAATAACAACAAAAACCCTTTGTGTTGTGTAACACACAGAGTTCCCTGAACTCTCCACCCATCCATTTCCCTACATCCTCTCATACATCACAGCCCCCGCTAGATACACTACAATCATAACACTCAAAGACTCAGAGTTTAGAAGGGTGGGTTGACGTTTTGTCCTGGATATTTCGGATCCATACGTCTCAGGATTCCTGCCTTTCTTAGGCCCTCTTTTCTTACTGGAAGTCCAAGAAACAGTGGTGATAAATGGCTGAATTGCAGGCTTAAGGACAGCCCAGTGATTGTGCTGTCTAGTAACCAAGGTCAGAGAAGCCCTTGACTGGTGTGAGATCACAGAGGGGTGGCAGGTGCCATTTCCACCCGTGTGTCTAACAGTCACCTGGGTAGCAGTACTTGGCTGGGAACCAATGAAGACCCACCTCAACACATGTACATGCAAGCTTGCTTTTAAACCAAATGCTCCACATTGGCCTTCTAACAAAATGGCTATCCCTAGACTTCTACTATATGATAATATAGACATAAAATTCTGGAGTCTGAATACTTTCAGATACCAATACTTCTCTCAATTTAAAACACAGGTCCCTAGCCATCCAGTAGAGACTCTGGATCCACTGGGCTGGGGAAAGTCTGTGAGCCCACATTTCAACACACCACACCCTGTCATGGTTCAGGAGTCTGTGGAAAGTACTTTGAGAAGTTGCTCCAGGGCCTTTGAGAGTCCTTCTTTGAGTCTCTTAACTCAGAGAAGGCCTTGTCTTTTTGTGAAATATAACAGCTAGAGGCAGGTTGCCAGGGAATATGCTTTGAGAAAAGTTTCTTCAGCGGCTCTCACTGTGACAGGAATAATGTCCTTTAATTAGCTTTGCTGGGTGGGTCTGCTGAGCAGTGTAGAAGAAACCAAAGTGTGATTTGAACAATGTCGAGAAAGCAGGGTTCCTCAGAGGAGAAGGGTTCCTCAGGAAGTGGAAGTTGAGTGACAGGCAGGGGGAAAGTGTGTGGGAATAAGACCAAGAGTGGAAGTTGAGTGACAGGCAGGGGGAAAGTGGGTGGGAATAAGACCAGGAGTGGAAGTTGAGTGACAGGCAGGGGGAAAGTGGCTGGGAATTAACTGACCCTTCTTGGAATTGACTTTGATCTCAAGAACAATTGGCTGCTGGATTCCATGAAACCATACAGTGCAACTATTGTTTACTTGAACTTTTACCTATATTAATAAGGCATCTGGGTCAAGTTTTCCACAGCTTCTTCCTAAATTTGTTTATTATTTTTGTAACAACTTTACTGAACTATAATTTGTATATCATGTATACAATTTGTCCATTTAAACAAAGGATACAATTCAGTGTTTTTCATATGTTCAGGGAATGGTGTGGTAGTCACCACCATCAATTGCAGAATACTTTCATCACCCTGGGAAAAGAGACACCAACCCCCATATTCATTAGCTATTACCCACCCCCACAATATCTCCATTTCCCCAGCACTCAACAACCACAAAGTGACTTACTGTCTCTATGGATTTGTTTGCTGTAGACATTTTATCGAAATGGAATTGTACAGTGTGTGCCTTCTGTGATTGGCCTTTCACCTAGCATGGTTCCGGGGTCCATCCACATTGTAGCATGCATGAGTACTTCGTAAAAACCGGGTGGGTACCCCACGTTTTAGTTTTATGTTCATCCAGTTGACTTACTCAGGTTGTTTCCATCTTCTGACTACGGAGAATTATGAAATTATTTGTGTACACATTTGATGTAGATTCATGTTAATTCTGAATGTCACTTTTTGAGGAACTCTCTACCCTGTAAGGAAGGTTCAGTTCCCATCCCCCTCCCGCCCCACCCCCCGCTGGTCACTCAAATTCCATTCCCTGCCTATTTTGCTATTATCTTCCACACCAAGGTGGACTCAGTGGCTTTGAGTCATTGTTGTGAGAGGTCTGTTTCATACAGCTCCGTCAAGTATGACTGAGTAGTTACCGTAAGCAGGTGTTTGTGTGAAGTATCACGCTCTGGTTACTGGAACCTCAAACACAGATACTGGAGGGCGTTCATTGGTGTAACTTTAAAGGTTGGGACAATTTCATTGAGGTTTGTGTTTATGGAAACAAGAAAAAGAAGTTCACAGCCAGAAAGGTTGACAACAACAGCAGAGAGTGAGGGTCGGGAGAGAAACAGAGCAACAAAGCTCCCTTAGAGAGGAGCATTGATGAAGGTCCTGTGACCTTCTAATGAGTAGAGCTGGTAGATTAAAAACCATCTATGAATTTCACTTAGCTCTGCTACTGTGTGTTTCTACATAGAGAAAATACCTAGAAACTTGGGGCATTTGAAATCCTTAGGTAGATCCTTAAGTATAACACATGGAGAAGCAGATAGACCCTAAGTGTAACTGTATGGATTTTCAGTGACCCTTGCTGTGTAATTAGCACTGGCACTAAGAAACGGATTGTCACCAGCACCTCCCCCAACCCTGTCCTAGTCTTAAGTGTCTCCAGGGAAAGATGGGTACTTTGACTTCTAACACCAACATTCTTAGACACAAGGAATGCATTTTTAATAGAGCGGTTCAGGTGTCAGGCGCTGGCCAATAGAATAGATTTGTTTATCGGAGAGAATGTTTGAACATTCAGCAGACATACTGTATTGCAGGGTGTCATCCAGCCCTAACAATTAAATACTTTTAAGCTTGTGTTTAAAATAAAAGTTATAACCACAGCACTGAAGAAACTTAACTCAGCTTCACCTGCAATTTAAGAGCATCTATTGTAGGTTTTTTTTTTTTTTTAAGTACACAAGACATCAGACTTTCAGCGTTTATTTAAGAAGACATCTACTTTCCCCTCCAAACCCTGAAAAGAAGTCTCAGCCACTATTAATCACAGGTGGTTTAATGATTTAAAGAGTGTGTATGTAAACATATGCACGTTGGTAATACATCACACGGTGTGAAGTAATGGCAACATAAATACAGCCTTTACAGTCAGAGCACACAGACAAACCTGCATTTCTCTTGTCTTACTGAAAAGGAGGGAATCAAATCCCCTCCCCTTTCCAATAAGACACGCTTTCAAATGCTAGAACCGGCTGCAAGCTGACACTGCTCTGGCTCTTACCTGGAAAAGAAGTCCATTATCAGCAGCTCACCTATGATACATTAGCTGTCTAGACATTCTATTAGGGGAAACTATGGTGCAAAGGCGAATAATTGCTTTTTCTTTAACGCTTGATAGATGTATCATAAATTACCAAAGTAGATAATGATTTCATTAGACTATTTCCTGGGAAGTTTGGGATTCTGTGTTCTATCAGGTGATGTCAATTAGCTCCCGGTCAAAGCTAGAAGGATGGAGCATGTGACTCCTGCCAACCGCACAGGGCCGCCTTGGGCTCTTCCACTCTGAATGCTGGGTAGTGACTCCCAAGGTAACTTGGTCTTGCCACTCTTGTTCCCACTCTGGTGCTGGGAAAGCACCGTGTCCCCTCCCGCCACCGCTGCAGCGTCAGCGCCGGGAATCCTCCCAGGGAGGCGGCAGATGCAGGTCGCGTCGTCCCAGGCAGTAACGTCCAGGGAAGCATCGCCTTCCCTGGCCTGGACCTTTTCCCGTCCGATTGCCAGCAGCCCCTCCTCCCGGCAGGAGGGAGGGGGAGAACCACACGGGACTTCCTTCCCATTTAAAAGTCGCCAGGGTCCCACTTTCAGGACGACCCTCGAAAGGACCCAGGTCGACGACGCTTCCCTTGGCGCCGCTGTTGGGGACAGACTCCGAACGGTGGGCCGCTGGCTGCGGGGCCCCGCCGTTCCCTGACGCCTTTCCCCGGTGACCCCAAGGCGGCGGCGCACTTGTCACCGTGGGTGACCGAGAGGGGACGGCGGGGGGCGGGCCCCGCGGGGCAGGTGGGCGCGGCCGGCGAGGGCAGAGGCAGCAAGTGGTTGGGCCGTGCGCAGTCCGTCCTGCGCGGCGCCGGCGCGGGTGCCCGGTGCGCCGCACCCTCCGCTCCGCTGCGCCACCCGCCCGCCGTGCGCCCATGTCTCTACCCGTGGTGCTCCCGGGTTCCTGCTGCCCAGTGGCGGGGCTGTCGGGCGGACCTCAGGCCGGGGGTCCTGGCGCAGCGACCGCCGCCGCCCAGGAGCCGCCACTGCCCCCGCTGCGGCCGCGCTGGCCCCGGGGCGCTCTGCAGCCTCCAGCCCGGCCCCGCTGCGCCCCCGCGGCTGTGCTGGCCCCGCCGCCCGCGCTCGCGTCCCGCCGCCCCGCCGCGCCCGGCTCCGCGCTGCTGCCGGCTCGCCCGCTGCTGTCGCTCGGGCTGCTGCAGCTGATTCTAGGCTGCTGCATGGTGGCGCTCAGCTTCGGGGCACTGTCGCTGAGCAGCTCGCCGCAGGTGAAGAACTCATGCCCGTTCTGGGCCGGCTCCTCGGTGAGTACTGTGCGCCTCTCTGCTGGGGGCCCACCCTCCCGGCAGTGGGTTGTTTTTGTTTGACCTCAGTTGGGGAGCGTAGACGCTCAAGCTACCTAAAGTGTTTGGCGGCGGTGAGTGGGGGAAAAGTGTTGGGAGGTAGTCAAGTTCAAGGGAGAATTGGATTGCACCTGGGCAGGATCTGTTCCTTGCACGCTAAGGATTTTGTTTCCAGTCAAGTTAACATTAAGCACAATATTAAGCTCTTTGAGAGATTGGCATGAGGATGGGAGAAAAACAATTTAAAACTTTTTTGGCCACTGAATACTTGTACTACATTGGCAAAGTAAACTCCCGCAGGGCAGGGGTTTTGGTGTGTTTTCCTCACCGATACACCAACAATACCCGTACAGGGTGGGGTACTTCTGGACAAAGTGACAGATTGAAGAGGGGGAGGTTATTGACTTGGTTTTATTCTTCATTAAAACACAGATAAATGAGAGCGTATCTGGTGTTGGGTGACTGCACCCTGAGGAGCTCAGAGGTAATAAGAGGTTGTGTGTGACTGGTGACTTATACCTGTCATTAAAGGAGGGCTCAAACCCTGGGTGGCTTCCTGGAGCCACCAAGGCTGCCCTGCAGAAGTGGGTGCTCAAGAAACAGAACCTGTCATTATGGATGCACTCACCAGCACTCCAGAAGTGTGGGGCAGCTAGCTGGGGATGTCTGCCCTGCCCTGGCACCCGGTCCTGCCTCCTCGGCCAATGAGGCACAGGGAAGCCTGGTCTCTGAGAAAAGCGGCTGCCAGTGAGCAAGATCTGTAGACCGGGTGGCTACTCATTCCTGCCTCCTAACTATGTCACAACTTTCAAGGCATCCAACCTCTGGAGGTTTGCCCCCGGGGCCGAGCGACTTGGAAACAGGTCCTTGTGCAATGCTTGTGGTGGATGAGTAAAACAAATGACCTTTCTGTGAACGAGTGCACTCCGAAAGCCCGACAGTGTCCATAGCTTTTTCTACCAACTGCAGTGAGTGTACATTTCATGCTCTGCTGGTCAAAGCATATCAGAGTCAAGACCAAATTCAAATTAAAAAAAAAATGTGGGAGAACTTATTGAACCTAGAGTAATTGTTTGAATAAGAACATTAAAGACATAAGGTTTCTGTTTCTCTGGCCTAACTCAGAATTTTGTATCACCCAGTCTCAATCTACTCTTTTTTTTTTTTTTTTTTTTTCCATTTTGAGACAGGGTTTCTCTGTGTATTTTGACTGTCTTGAGACTCACTCTGTAGACCAGGCTGGCCTCACACTCACAGAGATCTGCCTGCCTCTGCTTCTGCCTCCTGAGTGCTGGGATTAGAGATGTACGCCAGCATCACCCGGCAATCTACTTTTCTTTCAGACACCTTTGCTAAGTGGTTCTGTTGGGACCCCAGTCCTTTCATGCTATAATGAGTGAAGGTCACAATTTATGTTGACAGAGTACCACCCTGTAGAGTCCTGTCCCTGGGCTCTGCCACTGTCTCGTGAGTGTTCTGGAAAACCTTGAAATGGGTACTCTAAATAGAGTAGGGATGAGAATAATAATCCCGCCCCCCTACCCACCAAGCTAGCCATCCAAATGGTGGCTGCTTTTCTTTCCTCTAAGTACCGTGGACCAGAATCTTATATGTATTTTATGGATTTACTCTTTGTAAAATCATAATCCGTTGTTCTCTCAAGACAACTCGTTTATTAAAAAGATTTGTGGTGGGTGCTAGGGATACAGTTCCATCAGTAAAGCGCCTGATGTATAAGCATGGGCGCTTGAGTTTGGATCCCTAGAACCTACCCAAAAGCTAGGTGTGGGGAGAGGGGAGACTGTAACCCTAGTGCCTAGGGTGGGGTTGAGGGAAAGTGGACACAAGTGGATCCCTGAAGGTCATTGGTCAGTCAGCCTAGCCAAACTGATGGGACACCCAGTCTCAACAAGGGAAATAAGGTGGAGAGTGTGCCTAGTGTCATTCTCTGTCACCACACACATGCAGACATACTAACGAGTACATACACTACACATATAACCTGTACACACACACACACACACACACACACACACACACACACACACAAAACATGGCTTTTCCTTTTCTAAAATTAAAATCTGAAATCACTTTGCAATTATAAATCATCTCAGAGGTGAGGAAATGCACTTAGATGTCACCGGAGCTGCAATGGGGTTTGATGAAATGGGAAACAAAGCCCACAAAACAGAACATGCAGGGTGGTGCCTTGGGTTCACTGGCCAGGCTTGCCCTCAGGAACGAGCTAATCAGACCCGAGAAGGAATCTAGGACTGGGACGTGAGAGGTTCTCTTTTGTATGTCAAAGTCTACCCTGGGCCCCAGGTCAGTATTCAGACCTGTAACTGTCACTTATTCTGTGTATGTGTGTGACCTGTTCCTAAGGCTGACTTCAGAATTTGTAAAGGGGCAACAGAACCAATGAATATTAACTGTGTCTTCAGAACAAGTAAATAGGGTTTAAGTAGATGTCCTTAGATTCCATGATTCTCTTGGTGTTTCAGGAAGAAAAATACTACACTTATATCATGTTTTAAACTCACGTAGGTGAGGGAGCTCTTAAAACAAAAATCCTGTATTAGGAGAAAAGTTAGGCTTAGGCACATACCGTATAACAAAACCACAGCTACTCCCCGGCTACTAGAACAGTGGTATCATCTGACCCTCCTCCTAGGCTTTGTCACTGGTCCTGTGTGTGCTGATAGATGCCAGAGCAAGGAGATGTTAAGCAGGAATTAGGTCCTTCTTACTCCCAGTCCATTTAGCAGATTAAAATTCCCATATTATTGGAAAATCTCAGTATTATATCATTTTAATTTCATGTGTAAATATTTCAATGTGTGTATTTTTAGACAGAGTACACACACACATACACACACACACACACACACACACACACACAGGGTTCATACAAGTGACCCGGAAGTCCTAAGACTCCTTTCCACTTTCAACATTTCATTATGAAAAAAATTAAAGTTTTAACACATGTAGAAAGGAGAATGTAATGTCCCTGTGGGTTGGCCCATCACCAGCCACAGGAGCTAGCAACATCTGAGTATCTGACACCCCCTCCTCTTAGCACACTCAGGCCAATTACAGATGTGTAGGTTATCTGACACCCCCTCCTCTTAGCACACCCAGGCCAATTACAGATATGTAGGTTCAGCCATTAAACATTCCAATGTATGTTCTCTGACACGTGACAACAAACTCGGATGGCTGAACGAAGGTTTCGTGGAAAATGATGAACAACTGTGACTTGAGGACTAGAAAAATGAGAACAAAACCAAAGAACCCAGCTGTACTGAATTGTAGCCCCGCATGTAAAGAGAACCAACCACCTGGTAGTTTCCAGGGCATTCATTGCTGCCTGGCCATCACTAAAATGAGTTTTAGGAAATTCTCAAAACCACCAGATCTTCTTTCTCTCCTCCTCTCCACCTCCTGCCCAGGTACCACCCATTTTCCTATGTTGTGGCCCTGCAGATTACTTCTATCCTGCACATTTTAGATCTATATATTCTCATATATACTCATATATATTCACATATATATACACACTCATATATTCATATGTATGTTCATACACATGGGATCATACAATATATGGTCTTTAAGGATGAATAACTTCTTTTAATTAGGGTAGTTTCAAGGCTCATCCAGTTTAGCAATAACCCATTCCCGTGCATTGTGATGTGAAATGTCCTTGTGCAGGCATACTGTGATTATTTTCACTCAGTTTCTCCCTTGCTCCCTCCCTTCCCCCTTTCCCTCTTCCCTTCACTTTTGCAGATCTGGGGACTGAACGCAGGGCCAAAGGCAAGAAGAGCTTTAGCCCTGAGCTACATCCCGGGCCCACCCAGCAGTTTGATTTGTATATGGCCTGGTCTTAAGAGGAAGTGGCCAACCAGTCTAATGCTACTTGAGATCCACATGTGAGCGCTGGAGTGAAATCTCCTGCTCTCAAACTGTGACTGGCCGCAGCCCTTCACAGTTCGTCACTGAAACTGGCAAACCTTAGTTTGGTTTTTGTAAAAATGTTTTGTGTTTGATGCAGCAGTAGGTTCAAAGGACGCTCACTCACTTGAAAACAGCACATTTCAGGGATGTTCCTCCATGTTTACCTCTGGGAGGGGTGTTGCTCAGAACCGAGGTTTCTCCCACTTGTCCGAACCCTGAGGAGCCGTCAGCTGTTTGCAAATACATTTACTAATTAAGTCCTATAAGCAACCTTCCCTGCACTCTTGAAATAATATTTCAGCAATGGGAAGGGACTGTTTTAATATAATCTTTATTTTTTTTAAACTACATTTCTTTATTTAAAGAGGGGTAGGGAGGGAGTATGTCAGAGAACAACTTGCAGGAATTAGTTCTCCTTCTACTCTGTGGGTCCCAGGAATTGAACTTAGTTTGTAAGACTTAGTGGCAAGTGCCTTTACCTGCTGAGCCATCTCAGTGGCCCCCTAATGTAATCTTTTTTTTTTTAATTTGACTTCTGTTGATGTAGCTCAGTGGGTAGAGCACCAACCTAGCGCACCAGAGACCCTGGGTTCAGTCCCCAGCACTGCCTAAACAGGGCTGGTGGCGGCACACCGGTCTGTCACGTAATTCAGTTTCCACTCATGAGCTGGACATTGGCAGATGCGGACTTCCAGTCTGTCCCTGGCTTAGCCGCTTGAGGCTCACCTGTGCTACGTTGGATGCTGTCTCAGAAAAAAAAACAACAAAAAACTGCATTCAGATCTTTTTCACCTGAGCGTTCTGTGATCATTTCTCCCTTGCCAACCTTGGTTAATGACTATTATGCCCAGAGTGTGTGGTGCCAAGGGATTAGCCAGTTTCTTGAAACACAGCCTATAGTTGGTGAGTGGCCGAGGGAAGATCTGATGTCTGTGTTCAGGTTGTGTTGTCCTGGTTTAGGCGTGTGTTTAGTTAATATTATTTTGATCCCATTGGGATTTTGGGAGATGGCGCCCACCACACTGAGTGCCATTTAATGAAAGAGTAGAGAAAGTTGCATTGGTTTGCCCTTCTGATTTTTGAAAAACAAAATCCCCAGCTTTGATGCCATGTGTGATCCCTGGGAGCAGTTTCAGACCTGAGGCACAGAGTTGGCCCTGTGCAGTTCTTCCCGGGGAGCCCAGTTTGCATGCTGTCTGGACGTTCGTTTTCCTCTAAGTCAGTAAGGGGAACTCTTCTCATCCCTCTCTTGAATCCGCGATGCGATGGCAAGATTCCAATTTCACATAAAGAATCATTGAGGAAAACCTATTTAAAAAATCATTATGACTAAGCAAAAAAAAAAAAAAAAAAAAAAAAAGACTGGCCAGGGAAGAAACCGATATAAAAGCCCTGAAGTTACTGCTAGTTAAACAACAGTGAATATATATTTTCTGTCATGTCCATTAGATTGTACTTTTCTACCAGTTCAACTATATATATATATATATATATATATATATATATATATATATATTTCCTATCAAGTAAATCAAATATTTAAGGGACATTTTGAAGATAGTATTTGGAGTGAAATTTATTGACTTTCTTCAGTCCTTTGTTTTACAGGACAGCAGAATCTCACTTATAGGTTCTTGCCATGAGTAGCGATCTCATCTGTAAAATGGGCAGAATACTCTTACCTCAGGACTGATTTTTCATATAAGAGAACATGTGGGAAAAGGCTTGGCTCCTGGGCCTGGCACATACTAGATACTGTGCATATTTTCGAACACCAAGGCAATAAATAACTATATAATCAAAGTAAAGTAAATAGGCTGTCTATAGTACCTGTTGTGGGAATTTTGCTCACTTACTCAATGCTATAAATGCTATAAAAAGGGAAGAACCTCTCTCTCTCTCTCTCTCTCTCTCTTTCACACACACACACACACACACACACACACACACACACACACTTTTTCAGTTATAGGGAAAGATCGGTCGTTGGGAAGTCTGATAAATTATTTTCTGCCTAGTTAAAAGATAAACACAGGGCATTTGCAACATGGCTTTTAAACATCTGTGTTTAGATCCAGCAGGTTTTGACAAATGAGCCGGAACATTTTTGCCCTAAGGCATATTTGTGGATTAGTCAGGGAAAATAGGGCAGTAGAAGTATAAGCCTTTGATTTTAATGATTGGTTTTTAAGCTGGAAAATTAAGGGCATTAGCCGCACATGGTGGGTCACACTGACTCCGAGCTGCTCTACCTCAGACGCATGCTTCCTCTGCATTATCAGGAAGAGGAAAGATCTGTTTTGTTCCCATGAGCCACAAGGAAGGATTTTACAAGGAGCGGAACAGAAACGATAATGACCCCGATTATAATTATCTGGAGATGGTTTGGCGTTCACCGTAGGTTCTTACATGCACATTCAGGGCACGTTGCATCTTGTGCCCGATGGAAGAATGCTGATGGCATCGTCCTTTCAGGAAGCCCAGGGAGTGGATATGTGTTCAGGCTTATGTAGTCATCCTTAAGCAAGCTCATCTTCTATTCCTGGTCTCCATTCATTTGTTTGTCCATTCATTCATTCATTCATTCATTCATTGACTCTTGCCATAACCAAGTGCCTTCTGGAAGCTGCCTGTGGCATTTGATGAGTTTTCCCAGGCACAGGCCTTCACGGCATAGATGGTTTAGTCAGTAGTAGCATTGTGGTGTAGTAGAAGCCATGAAAGGTCATTCCTAAGGGACTTCCCACCTCCTGACAGAGCCCAGCTACTGCTGCCCCAGAGGGAGGCAGAGCCTAGCATCCTCTGCCTCTCTCTCCTTGTCTTCCACAATGCCATGCTTGGATGACAGGAAGCACAAGCATCCATTCCTTGAGTCTTGAGCACTTTTAAAGAATTCAGCCTCAGCGCAGAGCCTCAGTTCCTGCCACCATTCCGGAAGGCTTCTCACTCTCTCTTCCTGCTTCCTGTTTGCCCTTCACCCCTCCCCCATCACAGTGTTCTCCAAATGCCTTGGGATTCACCGGGTTGGAAAAGAACAGGGCTACTGGGTGAAAGTCAACAGGGCGTGGGTTTGTTGCGGGTTCAGGACGGGCTGCAGATGCAACTTCCACCTGGAACTGGGGTGCAGTTTTATTTCCGCTCCCTAGTACTGGGGATTGAGCCACTCAGTGTATCCCCAGCCTTCTTTTTCCTATTTGTTTTGAAATAGAACTTCACTGCCTTGTCCTGCTGGTCTCGAAGCTACTCTGTAGCCCAGGTGGGCCTTGAACCTGTGAGACGCAGGCCTGAGCCTTCTGAAGTACTGGGGATGGAAATCACCTCTGCCAGGCCTGACTGAACTTACTTTCCACCACCTGGTAAGGAATGTGGTTCACACAAGCTTGCCAGCTGTGCTCTGAATCTGATTCAGAATTCAAGTGGCTGCCATGCCTTTAAACAGAGTGCATTCTAACCCATGGCCTGGGTGTGTCTTGATTTATTTGGGTCTGTATTCAATATTGCCCTATAAGCTTTGTTTTTCTCTCCAGCAAATATATCTTAATATCTCTGCCAAATACATTGTGAGGTTGTTGATATTCCTTACATATCAGGTGTTTTATTCATATTTTCCTGCAGTGGCTACTATGTAGACAAAACACCACTTCCAAAGGCAGAAAGGCAGCATGGTTCTTTGTCTCAGAAGGCCTTCATTGGAAAAGACATCTATCTATGAGGATCTATGAGAATTAAAAAATAAAAATAACGTTCCACTTAGCCACCCCTTTCTTGAGACTTTGTCCAACAGGAATAAAAGCGTGTGTCTTTAAATATATACTCACAAAACACATGAGTGTTTATGGCTGTATTGTTTACAAGAATAAAAAGCTGGGACTAGAGTGAATGCCCACAAATGTGGAAATGATTGAATACATTAGACACTGATGCACGATGGAAGGCTATACAGACAGTTATCATTCTGAAATGAATTACAGCGATTTCAGCGGACTTGGCAAGATTCCAATGAAGTACTTTCTGAGATCAGAAAAATCAAATGTAAACCAGGCAGTGGTGGTGCATGCCTTTAATCCCAGTACTCAGAAGGCAAAGGCAGGTGGAGCTATGTGAGTTCGAGGCCAGCCTGGTCTAGAGAGTGAGTTCCAGGACAGCCAGGGCTACACACAGAAACCCTGTCTCAAACAAACAAACAAACAAAGCAAAGCAAATCTGTCGTGATGATTTTGTGGAAATCACACCCTTGTGCATATATATCTACATACACACATGCCGTTGGCATATAGCAGTAAGAATTTAGAGATGTGTGCTTATATAAAATACATTTAATGTACTAACTTGTGAGCATGGAGGAGGTGGGACGCTGAGACTGTTACATTAATGGAAAGTGTAGCTCAGACACATAATTGTTTTATAGGCTTTTATGTCCTGAGCTGGACACTTCATCTTAATAATACTGTTTTAATGGGAAAAAAGAGAATGTTCCTGAAAGCTGGACCGCAGGGTATTATGAGACAGTGACACAAATAACAAACATTGATGAATAATTCAAATTATAGTTCTTTTGTACTGAAGTGGGCGGTTTGCGGTTTCCTCAAGGGCAGGGAAGTCTTCAGTCATGTTTTCACACAAAAAGAGTTTGCATTTCCTCAGCAAAGTCCAGTCCCAGCAGGGTGAGGAGGCAGACACACACACACAAGGACATACATGCAGATGTCTGTATGTGTGCGTGCATGAACAAGTGTGCCCACACAGCGCATGCATGCACATGCACACACAACAACATGTGTTCATGGGCACATGGGTGTGTGCTCATATACTCACTGGATATCAGGTTTTCTGAGGAATCTGGTGTGTGTGTGTGTGTGTGTGTGTGTGTGTGTGTGTGTGTGTGTGAGAACAGGCTGACTTCAAATTTGTGATCCTCCTGCCTCAGCATCCTAAGTATTATATGTATGTACCACTACATCCAGCTCAGTGTTAATCTTTTGCGCTGGAAGAGACCCAGAGGTGATTTCTTTCACTTAACATCTCACAGGAGACCAGAGTCAGGGCTGGAGACAATGAGGAGACTTAGCCAAGGTCACATGGCTGACTCTTTTGAATCTGAGCAGGAGGCGAGAGCCCTGGGTTTCAGGAGCCCCCATTCTAATGCGGAGACTCAACACAGCCCACACAGTAGGAATGAAGGCAAGGGGAATCCTATTGAAATTCATGGAACTTCCAGGATAGAATGGGTTAGAAAGAAACCATTACCTGCCTGCACATATGGGCTTCTGGGTCAAGGTTATATGAGTGCGTTTTGTCTCCTGCTGGTGTGTGGGAGTCCACAAGGTTTTTACCCAGCAGGGCTGCATTAGGGGATGGCTGGACCATGTTCATGGTCACCAGGTGTCTGGGATGGTCTGCACTTGGCTGTGCCGGGGGTGGGAGGTGGGGGGGGTGTCTTTTGCTCTGCCCCTTGGCATTCCTTTAAAAAGCCCTTTAGTAGAGACAGAAGGGGCTGGTGGGTTTGGACCCAGGCCCTCCTGAGGCTGTCCTGTGTTTTCTGTCTCTCTCCTCTGTCCTTCTCTCTACAAATTCCTCATTTCTCGCTGCTCGAGAGTACCCTGGGGGAATAAGAGGGAGGTGGTCTTCCTCACTGCTGTGGCGCTATGGCTGCTTCAGTCTTGAGATGGGGTATTGTAGGTGAACCTGTGTGTTTGATCTGAACACTCTTGCCTGATGTGTAGTTAATAAACAGCAATTGTGGGTGTGTGCATGGGAGGGACTGGGTAAGGGAGATGTTCCATGAAGAAACTCCTCATAGCTGCACTTGGTGGACACACCCTATAGTATACAGGGCAAGTGTACTTACTCAAGAGGCCTCAGGGTGTCCCGAGGATTACTTTGATTCTTCCAGTGACTTAGTGAACTGTGCCGTCCAAAAGGCTGTGGCGGTTTCCAGTCTGTGTTTTGGCAACATTCTGCTTCTTCTTTTCCAAGAATTTTAGTGTGTTTTTTTTATTGAAGCCTTGTTGTGCAATACAAGAGCTTTCTCTCCATAGTTCCTCTTTGTGGAGTAAATGCTCAGGGACAGTCATTTGTTGATAATCATGTAACAAGCACTACCCTAGGAGCCAGGGATTCAGAGATAGGACAGGAGCTCATGGTAGAGGTGCAGAGGTGCACCTCTCAAATGATGACCAGAGTTTTCTTAAAAAGAAGAGGAAAAAGATGTGTATGTGTCTCTGCGTGTCTGTCTGTTGTATGTGCATGTGGGTGCCACATTGCCTGATATGGGTGCAGGAAACTGAACTCCAGTTCTCTGCAAGAGTAGCAAGTGCTCTTAATTGTGAGATATCTTTCTAGCCCATAATCGGGATTTTTTTTTTTTTAAGGGAAAGAAGTTGATCTGTACAAGGCAGGCATGTGGGGTGATGAGATTACTGAAGGCTTCTCAGAGGAGGTGACAAGCAGGGGTTTGTTGGATGGCTATGAGTTCCCAGGCAGCTAGGAGGGTCATCAAGAGGAATGGGTACTGCAGGAAAGAAGGCATAGCATGAAGTCCAGGAATGTCTAGCCTGGATGACCAAGGAAGGGCAGGGGTGCTTGGAAGGGAAATGTAATGAGGGGGTCTGGGGAATGTGGAACTGAGGTTTTAAACTTGGGCTAGGAGATACCCTCAAGGTTTTTGTCTGCTGTTTAGGAGTTAACCTGTCCCATGCAGATACTTG
Organism: Peromyscus eremicus; assembly: GCF_949786415.1. Taxonomy (NCBI): domain Eukaryota; kingdom Metazoa; phylum Chordata; class Mammalia; order Rodentia; family Cricetidae; genus Peromyscus; species Peromyscus eremicus. The sequence continues at coordinate 38,066,602 of NC_081416.1, forward strand.
TGTACGTCACAGACTGACTCTGACAGCAGACTGGGTATATGGAACTTGGTCCGAGATACGGATTTTTACTCACACAATTAGAAAGCACACACAGTCTGTGTCTTAGTTAGGGTTTCTGTTGCCATGAGGGGACACCATTGTGGTGGTATTGTGTTCCCCAAAATATTATGCACCGTAATAAACTTATCTGGGGTCAGAGAATGGAACAGCCACTAGATACAGAGGCTAGAAAATGGTGGCACTCACACCTTTAATCCTGGCCTTCTGGAGGCATGGATCTCTGTGAGTTCAAGGCCACACTGGCAATAGCCAGGCATGGTGACTCATGCCTTTAATCCCAGAAAGCGAGCCTTTAATCCCAGGGAGGATGGCAGAAAGCAGAAAGGTATATAAGGTGTGAAGTCCAGAAACTAGCAGCATTGGGCTGGTTAAGCTTTTAGGCTTTTGAGCAGCACAGTTCAGCTGAGACCTATTAGGATGAAGACTCAGAGGCTTCCAGTCTGAGGAAACAGGATCAGCTGAGGAACTAGCGAGGTGAGGTTAGCTGTGGCTTATTCTGCTTCTCTGATCTTCCAGCATTCACCCTAATACCTGGCCCCAGGTTTGTTTTTATTAAGAACTTTTAAGATTCCTGCTACACACCATGACCACAGTAACTCTTATAAAGGAAAAGCATTTAACTGTGGTGGCTCACTCACAGTTCAGAGGTTTAGTCCATTATTGTCATGGTAGGACATGGCAGCATGCAGGTAGACATGGTACTAGAAAAGAAGCGGAGAGTTCTTACATCGTGACTCACAGGCAACAGGAAGTGGTCTGAGACACTGGGTGTGGCTTGAGTATATATGAGACCTCAAAGCCTACCTCCACAATGACACACTTCCTCCAACAAGGCCATCCCTAATACAACAAAGCCACACCTCCTCCTAATAGTGCCCTTTGGGGGCTATTTTTTTTTTTTCAAATCATCACAGCCAGTAAACATACTTTGTAGATCTATAAGACAGTCCAGAGTGATTTGCTGTGGCTTATATAATCAACAAGAATGGGAAATGTTTAACTAGCGTTTTCTGGGCTGATGATGTATTTATCCTCACAGGTGATACTCTCTGGAATCATTGGATTGACAACTTGGAAAAGGCCTATGATACTCCTGGTATGTACAGATCATATGACATTATTCTTCATAAAATATGAAGTACATTTGAGTAAACTGTTGAAATTCTTAAATGGCCTTGTTCATTAAAAAATAAGTTGACAGTAGATACTTTAGAAGTAAATATTCCTGTAATAATGATGATGATGAAAGATGATAATCTCGATGGTTTATGATTTTCTCTAAGCTCTGTATAAATCTAGAGTTATACATATATTTCTTGTTCCAGAATTAAATTCGTTCTGAAGATACAATTGAAAAACAATCTGTTTAGGGCTAAGGAGATGGCTTAGTGGGAAAGAGTGCTTGGTTTGTAAGGAAGAAGACCTGAGTTCAGATCCTCAACAACACACAAGAGCTGGTTATGGCCATGTATACCTATAACTCCATCATTGAGGGCTGGAGATAGGTGGATCCTGGGTGATAGATGGCTGGTTGGATTAGTTGGAATGATGAGCATGAGGAGCAGTTCAAAATATAAGGTGGATAATGATGGAAGAGGACACCTGACACCCTCCTCTGGTTTCTACAAGCGTGTGCACAGGTGTGAGTGCACACATGCACGTGTGTGCGCATACACACACACACACACACACACATGTCTGTACACTATGGATAAAAAAGTGGAGGAAATGATATAATGAATACAAATATATAACTTTTTATTGTTAGGATAATTTGGTTGGACAGTGTCATAATTTTGTTTCTGAGATTTGCTACATTGTCTCTTTAGCCCACAAATATTAATTTTCTTAATATTGCAGACATTGACTGATGACTTTGTCCTTCTTTTGCTGTGGTAGAGCTGAAATTAATGTTCCAAAATGAACCACTGTCCAGTGTCCAATGGCGATGCAAACAATCTGCGTCTTTGCCCTTTGTTTTTACCTGGTGTGGGAGTTTGATTAGGAGAAGATGACAAGAAACAGATAAATAGCAGTGAAGTCTGTGTCACTGCCAAGTTCAAAAGAGAGTTTAGGAAATCGACTTCCATTGAAGAGTATTTAAAAGTGTATTACACATGGTAGCTTTTTTCTTCCTTTTCTTTCCTATCTCCTGATATAGGGTTTAATTCTTTCCAGAAGTCATTTTTAAAATTGATTTGTTTTATGTGTGTGTGCGTGGGTGGAGGCTAAAGACAACCTTGGTGGCACCCTCAAGAACTCTTGTCTCCTTTGAGACTGTGTCTCTCGCCGAACCTGGAGCTACCCAATTAGGCTAGAGTGGCTGGTCAATGAGGGCCTTCCTTTCCCGGCACATGCCATCGCATCAGCATTGGGACCAAACTCAGGTCCTCGTGCTTGGAGAACAAGCATTCTACTGACTCTTTCCAACCCCAAGAGTCCTCCAGGGTAGGTTATGGGAAGCCACTTCCAGGACATGGCGAAACAGCCATGTAGAATGTAGAATACATGTGTCAGTCACAAGTCTCTACACTGCTTTGAGAATCTTGACCTCCATCCAACATGTTTTCAGCTCCTCAGTTCACATAGGCAACATTTTGTAGCTCCATCATTCATTACATTTAGTGAAACACCTTTAAAATATTGGAAGGAGTAAGTTGTCAGTGTAGTGTTCAATATGTTGGGCAGCAGGACAGGAGGGAAGGAGGTGGTGGATGAGGCCACGGCTCATAGCTGAGGTGTGTTTTGCTGCAGCTGTCTGGGATTAGTTGCTGCAGGAAATTTTTGGATGGATGGTGTTCTGTGTTTGTATTTGGCTAGAGGAATGACCTTTGCGGTATTGTTTGTTATTTGGTCAGCATTAAAATACTCAAGTCTTTAAAGTGAATGAAGATTAAAAAAAAAAAAAAACTCTCCTGATATTTGTATTCTAAAAATTCCAAATAATAAAAAGAATATGAGCATGCATTCTAAATAGAGTTCAAGAAAGCCCACACTTGAAGGCATTTATTCTTGAATTGCTATCATTTGGAAAGGTGGCTTATATATTCATTATTGAGCACTAACAAGTGTAGGTGAAAATGACCTTAATAAAAGTCATTTTCCTTAACTGCTTTTTACTCTACTTTTTTCATCATTGCTCAAAAAAAAAAAAAAAAATCTATGGTTTGTTGTAAAGTTGTACCCAGTGTGTAGGTCTGGGAGTTGGCCTGAAGATCTGTCTGTCTTTGAATATCTAATACCCACATACAAAAGCTGGGCCTGGCTATGCATGTCTATAACCCCACGTTGCGGGGCAGATGTAGGCAGAGCCTGTGAATTCATTGGCCAGGCAGCCTTGCCAAAATGATGATCTTCCTGCTCAGCGACAGGCCCTGGTCAAGGCATTATGGCAGAGAGTAATAGAGGAAGACCGTACTGTCCTGCTGCAGCTTCCATATGCATATACGTGAACACATGCACTGACATTCACATATATGTACCACACACACACCACACATGGAACGTACAACATGCATAACACCCAAAACAGTTGTAACCAGTGTGTACATACTCTTATGTCCTGCCTTTCAGTTTACTATGAGTTAGTATTAGTTAATATTGTTTCTCCAAGTGTCAACCATTATTTCTAAACAGCCTTCTATTATATTTCATTGCATCATTCATTTTTGCCCTATAGTTGGGCATTTGAAATTTTATATTGTAGTGGTAGAAGATCGCGTAGAGATTGTCACGGTGCTGGTTAGCTTTTGTCAACTGGATACAAACAAGTGGCATCTGGAAAGAGCGAACTTTGAGAAGATGCCCCCATCAGATTGCCCCATGAGCATGTCTGTGGGGCATTTCCTTGATTGATGATTGGTGAGGGAGCTCACTGTGGCCGGTGCCACCCCTAGGCAGGTGGTCCTTGGTTGTAGAAAGCAGACTTAGCACGACATGAGGAGCAAACCAGTTAGCAGTGTTCCTTCATGGCCTCTGCTCCAATTCCTGCCTCCAGGTTCCTGCCCTGACTTCCCTCGGGGATGGGGTGTGACCTGAGAGGAATAAGCTGAAATAAATCCTTTCCTTCCCGAGTTGGTTTTGGTCAGCATTTTGTCACAGAAACAAGCAAACTAGGCCAACTGTAAAATGTTAATCAATATTAACTTATAATAAATGATCCTTTTTTAGGACTTGTACTAGGCAAGGCTGAGTCTGTCAGCCAATAAATTGGGTCTCAGTCACTATGCTACATGAAAACCCCGTTTTACATGAATTTTAGTAATATAATGTTATAGGCAGGTGTGGTAATGCATGCCTGTATTACCAGCACTTAGGAGGCTGAGGCAGAACTGTGGAGAGTTCAAGGCCTGTCTACACTACATAGCAAGACTTCCTCTCATAAAGGTAACCAGTGGCTTAGAGATGGCTTAGTGTTTCTTACAGAAGACTCAACTTCCGTTCCCAGCACCCACACCAGGTGGCTCAGAGCTGCCTGTAACAGCAGCTTTAGGGGATAATCTAATATCCTCTTCTGGTCTCTGCAGGCAACCCCTCCCACCACACACACATCACACACATGCATGTACCCACACAGAGATGCACACGCGCGCGCACGCGCACACACACACACACACACACACACACACTTAATAAAATAGAATCTTTTAAAAAAGCCTCTACCAAAAAAAGCAACTGGACACACACACATACCCCTATAATAACCTGCATTAAATACATTATGTTAAGAAATAAAAACAACGTGTGCAGAAAGAAACCGGAAGTGCCAGTCACATGTGCCTGGAAGTACTCCTGGCTCCTCCTGTGAGCCATACAACTCCTGACCTTTGTGAAGCATAGTTTCTTCTGTACTGAGGGGATACTTTGGGATACTAGGAGCGGATTTACCACCCCTTCCCTTGCTGTATATTTTACCCCGACCCTCTTTCTTCCCTTCCTTTCTTGCCCAGCCTCCTCCCCTGCTTCCTGAGTGTTGGAATGTGCCAAGGGCTAATGTTGGGAAGAGGCCTGGTTTTGTGAGAGAAACTAGTGGCACCTTTTGTTGTTGTTTTTTTCAAGACAGGGTCTCATGCAGCCCAGGCTAGCCTTGAACTTCACATGTAACTGAGGCTGGCCTTGCTCTCTGTATACTCCTGCCTCTGAGCCCCAGTGCTGGGATTTTAAGAATAGTCCAGTGCACGTGCTAGGGCAGTGTTTTGCAGATCTGGTCTCAGCTGCCCAGGTTTGGCACCTCCTGGCTTTAGCTCTCGTTCTCATACTGGGCACTGTCTGCCATGGGTCTTTCTTCCCCTGGCCCAGTGCTTGGCTGCCGCCTTCTCCGCTGGCTCTCAGCTCAGCAGTCACACCTCAAGGAGCACTGGCTACCCCAATGCCTAGTTCCCACACTCCAGAACTGAGTGTGGTGACCTGGCCCAAGACCAGTGGAGGCAGCCTGCTTAGCCTGTGGACCGGCTGCTTAGCGTTTGCCATCTGTCTCTCCAGGAGACGGTTAGGTGAGGACAGGAACCTTCCCACTTGCCCCCTCCATCTCTAGGGCCAGTTCCAGTTTGATCATATGCTTTTGTGGCTGTGTGGGGGTTGGGGCAAGGTTGGCCCGTGTCCAGCGCCTTGTGAGGCCAGCTGTCCTCGTTTTCAGTTGTGTCCACACCAGCCTGGGACACGTGAGTGTTCCTTTGTAAGAAGCAGCTCTTTCGTGTACCCTCCCCTGTGATGGTCCTTGTGATTATTCCAGGTTGTTTATTAGCTTGAACAAAAGAGGGTCACTTTGCCCCAGTTCCTTCAAACTCAGGTTTGCATGAAAACCCAGGACTTCATTCACTGAACACTCTTCTTATGTTGGAAGAGTGCTCCCATGTTCAGGACAAGAATAATACTGGAAAATAGGTTTTTAAGAACTCGTTATTGTCACTAGGGCCAAGCGTGGGCCTTTGTGTAGTCGTCTAGGCTGAATATTTTCCACAAAAGACTAACATTTTCTATGTTTAAAGTATATTCTTATTTTTTCTACTGTTTATTCTTTTTCGATGTCACCAAAAATGTTTTGTAGTTGTCTGAAAATCAGACTGTGTTCTAGAAACGGCCTCAAAAATTGTCCTGTGCAGGTGCCTCAGTTAGTAAGTGGAATTGTCCTAATTACCTGTTGTTCTTTGGTGGTATATTAGTGAGAATCAGCACTCTGGAAGTCCAGCTGATGACTATAGTTTTGGTTGCTTAGGAAGTGGTAATTGGAACGGTCGCTGCTTTCTTGTCTGTTTGGAGTAGACGGGATGCATATGCTCTTCAAACTGGTGTACGAAAGGTTCTGTTCTAAGCCGGGCAGTGGTGGTGCACGCCTTTAATCCCAGCACTCGGGAGGCAGAGGCAGGCGGATCTCTGTGAGTTCGAGGCCAGCCTGGGCTACCAAGTGAGTCCCAGGAAAGGCGCAAAGCTACCCAGAGAAACCCTGTCTCGAAAAACCAAAAAAAAAAAAAAAAAAAAAGAAAGGTTCTGTTCTTTAACATTACAAAAGAAGGTCCTTGGTGGTGAGATGGATCCTGACAACCTGAGGTAGATTCCCCAGGATTCATATGGTAGAAGAATAGAACGTAGTCTTGCAAGTTGTCCTCTGACCTCCACATGCATGTTTGACATGCCTCCCATTAACAAACAAACAAACAAACAAACAAACGTACGTATGTCTTGGGTCCCATGTGGTTATTTTATTTTATTTGAATAGATCTCATTATTTAACCCTGGTGGCCTGGAACTCACCATGTAGACTAGGTGGCCTTGAACTCACAGAAATCTGCCTGCTTCTGCCTCCTGAGTGCTGGGATTGAAGACATGTGTCACCATGCCCAGCAGGTTCCATGTAGTTGGTTCTCACTTGTAGGTCCCCTAGATTATACCTCACGTCAAGGATAAGAGACGGTAACTGCATGACTATTTAACAACGACCCTTCAGTTGCTCTAACTTCATTATTGTAGTGGTTAGAACAAAATGGCTTAAAGCATTCTTTTCTCCCTTCATTCACTCAGTGAGTTAGGTTGGGGAGGGGGCTCTATTCCACGAAGCCATTTGAGATCCATGGCCCTTCATCTGTTGCGAGAATCATGGGGAGCTTCGGTACTTGTTCAGAGTGGCTGATGACTAACCTCTGCGACTGGTTAGCTAGAAAGAGTCATGTCATCTTTCCTAATGTCACGAGGAAGTGGAATCCAAACCATCACATGCAAGTGAGGATTCTCTACATGAGACTAGACGTGCTCTGGGGGCTCTTTGGCCCTGCGGTAGGCTGGTTCATTCAAGTACGCTTTGTGGCTGCCCGTAATTTAGAATGAGCCCTTATTATTTCACAGTGCATGAAACCTGGATTTAATGCTGACACATTACCACTAATTATTAGCTACCTGTGGGGGGATCTCTTAATTGATGTGTCTGTGAAATAGGTGCCTTAATTCAGAACAATATTTTGAGTCCTTCATGCTGTACTATTAGAGATTCCCAGAACCCTCCTTAGTTATTTTGATGATATTTTAATTTCAGATGGGCATTTCAACAGGCCATCATAAGCTCCCTTTGTGTAAGTTGTAATTCAGTGATCATACACTTTCCTTCCTTCCTTCCTTCCTTCCTTTCTTTCTTTCTTCCTTTCTTCCTTCTTTCCTTCCTTTTTCTTTCTTGTTGTCATTTTGAGATAGAGTATCATATATCTAAAGATGACTTTAAACTTCTGATCCTCCTGCCTCCACTTTCTGGGTTCTGGGACTATAGGCGTGTGCCACCATGCATGGCTTTATTTGGCACTGGACGTTGAATCCTGGGTTTCATGCATACTAGGGAAGCATTCTACAAAGTGAGTTGCATTCCTAACACCTCACTCTGTTTTTTAAGGCATAAAAGTATCTGGATACCTGGGTACAGTGATGCTCAATTGTAATCTCAGCTACTTGGGGGACTGAGGCAGGAAGATCACAAGTTTGAGGCAGAACTGCATAACTTATAGTATAGTGCTTGCCTACTAGGTTCTAGGCTCTAGGTCCAATAACACACACACACACACACACACACACACACACACACACACACACAGGAGGCAGGGGGCAGAGGTTGTTCTTGCTCTTCAGAATTATTAATGGTATATTCTTGTATGTCTATAATGCTTAAGAATTTACCAGGTAAGTGGGGGTGTCTCTGACTCTTTTGCCTGCTCTTGGGACCCTTTGGGTTGCCTCGTCCAGCCTTGATATGAGGGTATGTACTAGTCTTATTGTAACTTATTGTACCATGTTTGGTTGATATCCCTGGAGGCCTGCTCTTTTCTGAAGGAAACCGGAGGAAGAGTGGATCTGGGGGAGAGAGCATGAGGGGGAAGGGGCTGGGAGGGGAAACTGGTCAGGATATAATACATGAGAGAAGAATAAGTTAAAAAAGGAGAATTTACCAGGTTCTCTAGCGTACAGATTCTCGTGACAGTTATGTCACTTTGGTTCGTAGAAAAGGAAGCGGTGGCTCATGGATGACTGGCTTGTCCACTTCCTAGCCAGAGGATACATTATTAGAAAGAACCTCCATGTTCTGATCCTACTTGGATGTTCTTCCCATTAGCCTGTTTCACAACCTCCTAGGTTAGCAAAATGGTGGACCTCTCCCTGGGGCTGACAGTGGCTTCTTTTGGGCATGAAATCTAAATGTAAAAAGGTGCTTTCTTACTCTTGCCTGTGTAATTCCTTGTAAGTCCGGGACTGACAAAGCTGTGGGCATTTGATCCTTCTACCTTGAAGAGCCAGACCACAGTAACACAGACAGCACAAGGTGCACTTTTGCCTCTCAGACCTGTCGTTTTCAACGAGTTAGTGGCCCAGGAAATGGCGGACTCAGCCCTCTCTCTCATTTGTACAATGGGAATGCAACTGCCCCTTGGATTATAAGGAAGAAAAGGTATAAATGCATATTGAAACTGAAATGGTAAATGGAATGCAGGGCAAGCCTATTATATATTTTTAAAAAATCATCATTGAGGAAGCCTCCAAGAAGATCTGGCCTCTTGCTTTGCTGCGTTACTGCATACACACTTAGGCTTGGTCGAGGCACCTGGGTTCAGGTGCGATGGCAACAGAGCTTTGATTTCCTTCTCTGATCACCCCTGGAAACTGTGCGTGGGGAAGATCCTGGGTCCTCAGAAATAAAGAGCCCTGCAGTCACTCTCTGGGTGGAATCTAGGTCCAGGCAGTGGCCTGCTTTGCAAAGTGACCTAAGCCAGTGTGGCTGCGTTCCAGTGATCAGGCAGGGTTTGATAGCAGCAGGTCATCGCTGGAGCTTAGAGATAACCTCTTTGTTAAGCCAGCGAGAAGGAGGCCTCCATCAAATTCTGCTATAAATACTCATGTCCATTAGCTACCAGACCAGAAAATAGTCACACGCCTCCTGAAGTTTGAAACACACAGAGCTAAGATTTTATGCCGGCTGCATGGGACAGGGAGCAGAGCCGTGTTGCTACAACCGCTTGTCTCGAACACTGTGGTTGATTCTCTGAGAGCCCATCGATCACACACGTAAAGCTTTGTCCCTTCAGTCTACTTCAGAAGGAGAAATGCTTCCTTGACAGCAGATCTCGGAAAGGACGAGGGAACAGGTGGATAGTTTTAGGGTTCTAGCTTGGGCTCTGGCTGGCCTATTGGAAGATGGGTTTTCCAAGCCAAGGTCTGGGATTGTCCAGAAACTGGATGTGTCAGAAGAGCTGTGGGCTAGTTGGCCAGAGAAGGGTCCAGATGTAGAACCTGGCATGTCGGCTCTAAGTCATGGTACATATGCGGATAATTGGTTCACAGTCTTGCTTGTGAGGAACGAGTATTACCCAGAGAAAGCAGCTAAATTATTTTTGTTGTTTTTAGTAATGTTCAAAATATTGTCAGAAATGGATAGCCCAACCTGGAACTGGTCAGCTCAGGGGCAGGGATTGAGATGTAGCTCAGTGGTGGAGTGTCTGAAACAGCAACTGGCTGACTCAGGGACAGGAACGTCTGTGGGCTTTTATTCTACCGAGAACCGCTTGTAACATCTTTCATATTAATTAAATGAGCCGATGATTTCACTAGCCACCCCATTTCCCCATTTGCCTTTCTGGTTTAGCAAAGACACCTAATGTTGTTGGAAGATAAAATGTAGGTAGGCTTCCGGAGTTTGGCTTTTCTGATAAGAGCTACCTGGTGGTCCTGGAATATGAATTCCTGACTGCCCTTCAAGTGTAACTCGGCCAGCCAGTGTGTGTGTGTGTGTGTGTGTGTGTGTGTGTGTGTGTGTGTGTGTGTGTAGCACCACACCGTCGGTGCTGAAGAGCATGAAAGGAAGGCTCCTTCCAGTCCTTTGTCCTGGCTTTCTAGGGTCCCCTGGACTATCATTATTAAGTTCTGAAATGACTTTGAGGAAACTACTGCAGCTTCTGGGTGACTTGGGACAAGAAGAGAAACAACTCTGGTTGGAGGACATCTTAACATAGGTCACTCATTGATCTGTGAGGAGTTACACACAGTATGGAGGGTGCCGTCGTGTGGGGCTTCTTCCCCTTCTAGAACAAATGACCCACCCCACTGTGCCGCTCTGACAAGTGCAGTGTAAGGAGGGATGGGTTTATTTGGTTCACATTTCCAGGGTACGTTTATTATGTTGGGGAAGTGATGACACAGGAACTTGAGGCAGCTGGTCCCCTTTGTCTGCTGACGGAAGCAGCCATAGGAAGGGCCACCTACCTTTAGATGAGGTCTTCCCATCATAATAAACTTAGTGTAGAGGATGCCTCACAGTCTCCTAGGGGATTCTAGGTCTTATCAAGTTGACAGTATTAACCACTTGGGGAATCAGTTTAAATGCTTGCATTTGCACGGGCATTTTCTGACAAGGTTTTCAGGAAACTGGAGTAGATTGGGAATGGAACAAGGAAGACTTACTTTCTGAATTATGCTGGAGACATTGCGAGAGGAGGCCGCACAGAGTTATACTTCGTTTAGTCCTTGGCTGCTCAGCATCTTCAGCATCCTAGACTTGGTGCCTCCATATTAGTGAGTCCTGTGAGAAGCAGGACCATCTCCTCCAGTAGTGGATTCTCCAAGGCTACACGCTTTCCCTTCTGAGCATTGGCACCAGTGGGTGAGGATGTGCCCCTACCACCCTTTGGAATGAATGCATGCTGGGGTTTCCTGTGGAGCATCCAGGGCACTTTAGAATCCATGGGGGTGTGGAGGGCAGCAGGAGTGCAGGGCTGGTGCCAAGGGGCCTGGTTTTCATGTGTGACCTTGTTAGAGGTCCCAGCACTCAGTATCCTTGGCTCCCTCTCAGGTTTCCGTGGATTTTGTGAGCTACCTGATAGCCTTGTAAGAAATGCCTTCTCTACTTAGGAAGCTGAATTAGCTTCTCTTGTTAAGAACATAATTAAGAACTCTGGCTGTACATGACAGTGTTTTGTTTTCCCCTCATGAATTTAATATTAACTTTATTATATATATTAAAGTTCAAATGCAGATCTTTTTAAAAATACTGGGCATTTATGGTAACTCTGTTCTCAGGGGTGTGCTGATACTGGACTGTATCATTGTGGGTGCCTGGCTTAGGTGGGATATGCTGGATAAGCAGTTTAAGAGCTCTTGGGTGGTCATGGCAAGACGTTGCACCATGAAGATGCCCAGGGTGGGGGCTGTTAGGGCCCTTTAGTGATGAGAAAGGGTTGTGTGGATTAGTGGGTATTCCTCACGCTATTGGAGGATCCAGGTCTGTACTGGGTCCCCCAATTAGTTGGGAAATTCTGGGCATGATAGACTACCTCTCTGAGACTAACTCCCATATACTTGTCATCTATCTCTGTCTGTAAATATTTTATTGGTCTGTGTTTCAAACCCACTCCTGTGACAAAATGCCTTTTAAACAGGGGATGCAATATGTACTCTTCACTGTCAACTTAACTGGGCTTAGAATCACCTAGAAGACTGAGGTATACCTTTGGGTGTCAGTGAGAGTGTTTCCAGAGGATTAATTCCGGGGGGAGGACACAGTCTAAATGTGGGTGGCACCAACTCGACACAAGCTAGGGTCGTTTGGGCAGAGGGAATCTCATCTGAGGAAATGCCTCAAACTGGCCTGTAGGCAAGTCAGGGGAGGGATTTTCTTGATGAATGATTGATAAAGGAGGGTCCAGCCAAGCGTGGGCAGTGACACAGTTGTTCCAGGATGGTGTAAGAAAGATAACTGAAAGTGAGCCAGCGAGCAAGGTTCCTCCTGGTCTCTGTTTCCGCTCTGCCTCCAGGCCCCTGCTTTTTCTGGTTTTTTTTTTTTTTCCTGTCCCTTTATTGAAATAGATCTTTTTTCTCACATAATATATCCTGATTATGGTTTCCCTTCCCTCTACTTCTCCCAGTTCCTCCCCACCTCTCTTCCCATCCAGATCCACTCCTTTTCTGTCTCTCATCAGAAAACAAACAGGTTCCTAAGGGATAATGATAAAATAAAACAAAAACAAGCACATCAAAATTGGACAAAACAAGCATAAGGAAAAGATCCCAAGAAAAGGCACAAAAATCAGAGATCCCATCATTGACATATTCAGGAATCCCATAAAAAGACAAAACTGGAAGCCATAATATATACACAGAGGACCTGGTGCAGACCTGTGCACACGGCCTCAGTCTCTTGTGAGTTCCTATGAGCTTGGTTCATGTTGATTTAGCGGGCCATGTTTTCTTGGTGTCCTCCATCCCCTCTGGCTCTTACATTCTTTCTGCCTCCTCTTCTGTGGGGTTCCCTGAGCCCTGAGAGGAGGGATTGATGGCAACATCTCCTTTAGGGCTGAGTGTTCAAGGTCTCTCACTCTCTGCATAATGTCTGGTTGTGGGTCTCTGTATTTTTTTTTGCATTTATTATAAGAGGAAGCTTCTCTGATGATGGCTGAGTAAGGCTATGAGGATAACAGAATGTCACTAAGAATAATTTTATTACTATTTTTTTTGATGGCTGTGCAAGGCATTGATTTATGAGTATAGCAGAATGTCACTAGGAGTCATTTTATTGCTATTTATTCCCCCATTTGTTTAGAACAGTAATATTTGGTTTTATCTTAGGTCTCTGGGATATCTAGTCTTAAGTTGTTGGTCACCCAAGCAGTGTGGGGTATGGATTCTATCTCGTAGAACCCTAAGTCAAATTAGATGTTGGTTCCTTATACAAGCTTTGTACCACCATTGCACTAGCATATCTTGGAGGCGGGACACCATTTGAGATCCTAATGTTTATAGCTAGTTTGGTGTTTACATTTTTCTTTTGGCGGTTTGCAGAGTACTTTCTTGTACAGAAAACACTAGAACATGGGGTGAAGGGCCTATGTAGTCACCAGCTTGACTTTCCCATGGTCAATAAGTTTGTGTAGATGTTGTCTTCAGCCATGGGGCCTTGCTGTCAGTTTGTGGGGTGCAACTTATAGTGTTGGCAACAGCTTGGGTTGTTTGAGGGTTTCCATGGAACCCCTTTGGCCAACAACTCAATTAGATGTAACCCAATCCTGGTACTGGAAGCTTCATTTGGTGACAAGAGATGGCCAGTTGGGGCTCTGTCTCCATCATTATCTGGCCATTTCAGTTAGATCACCTTTATATATATGTATATATTTTGGGAATCTTATACCATATTAGTAGGTGTTTCCATGCTACCCCTCAAATGCCCTTAATTTTAGCTGTCTCTCCCTCTATTCCCTCCCCATCCTCCTTTCCTCTCCTCTTCCCCACTTGATGTTCCTGTTACAGCCACCCCCCACAATCCATCCATAACTATCTATTCTAGTTCCTTTTCCTAACAAGGTCTATCTGTCCCCACTAGTCCCTTACTCTATTCCTAACCTGTGTGGTTATACAGATTGTAGCTTGGTTATCATTGACTTAGCAGCTAATATCTACATATAAAGTGAATACATGCCATATTTGTCTTTCTGGGTCTGAGACACTTCACTCAGGATGATTATTTTTCTAGTTATATCCATTTACTTGCAATTTTTTTAATGGTTGAGTAATAAATACTTCATTGTGTAAATGTACCACATTTTCTTTATCCATTCTTCCACTGAGAGACATCTAGGTTGTTTCTAGTTTCTGGCTTTTATGAGTAGAGCAGCAGTGAACATGGCTGAGCAAGTGTCTCTGTGGTAGGATGAAGTGTCCTTCAGGTGTATGCCCAAGGTAGATTGATTCCCATCTTCCTGAGGAACTGCCCCGCTGATTTCCTTAGTGGCTGTACAAGTTTGCACTCCCACCAGCAAAGGATGAGGGTTCCCCTTACTCCACATCCTTGCTAGCATAACCTGTCACTTTTTAAAATTGATCTTAGCCATTCTGACAGGTGAAGGATGAAATTTCAAAGTAGTTTTGATTTCCATTTCTGAAATGGCTAAGGGTGTTGAACATTTCTTTAAGTGTTTCTCAGCCATTAGAGTTTCTTCTTTGAGATTTCTGTGAAGATCTTTACCCCATTTTTTTATTAATTAAATTTATTCATTTATTTTATATGCTGACCTCAGTTTCCCTTCCCTTCTCTCCTCTCATTCCCTTCCCCCAATCCACTCCTCCTCTGTTTCTGTTCAGAAAAGGGCAAGCCTCCTGTGGATTTCAACAAAGCATGGCATATAAAGTTAAGGTAGGACTAATCTCCTCCCTTTGTTTTAAGGTTGGGCAAGGCAACCCTGTATGAGGAATAGGTTCCTGGAAGCCAATCAAAGCATCAGGGACAGGCTCTGCTCCCACCACTAGGAGTCCCATAAGTAGGCCAAGCTACACAAGTGTCAAACATATGTGGAGGGCCTAGGCTGGTCCCATGCAGGCTCCCTGGCTGTCTGACCAGACTCTGTGAGCTCCTATGAGCCCAGGTTAGTTATTTCTGTGAGTTCCTTTGTGATGTTCTTGACCTGCCCTGGCTTGTACAATCCTTCCTCCCTCTCTTCAGCAGGATTCCCTGAGCTCAGTCTAATGTTTGACTGTGGGTCTCTGCATCTGTTTCCATCAGTTGCTGGATGAAGCCTCTCTGATGATAATTGGGGACGTCATCAATCCATGAGTATAGCAGAATATCATTAAGCATCATTACTCTGACATTTTTTTTTCTAATTGTGTTTAATTTTATCCTAGGTCTCTGGGCCATCCAGCCTCTGGGTCCTGGCGCTCCAGGCAGTGTTGGTGGGGTGGGCTCATTCTCGTGGTATGGATTTGAAGCTGGACCAGTCATTGGCTGGCACTCCCACAATCTTCCTGCCCCCCGTACTTATCCTCCCCACTCCCGCCACACTTCTCATAGGCAGGAAAAACTGTAGGGGAGCAGGAAGTAATATGTCAGGGCAGAAAAGGGTATGTAAGGCTGGGGAAACAGGAACTCGCTATCTTTAGACTGAGGATCTCATCGAGGTAAGCTGGTGGCTAAAGCAGTTCAGCTGAGATCTGTTAGGGTGAGGACTCGGAGGCTTCCAGTCTGAGGAAACAAGACCAGCTGAGGAGTTGGCCAGGTGAGGTTGGCTGTGGCTTGTTCTGTGTCTCTGATCATTCAGCGTTCATCCCAATATCTGGCTCTGGGTTTTTTTTTATTTATTAATAAGACTGTTTAGCAATTTGTGTTATAAGAAGCAGTCATTAAAAGTCTTCCAACCAAAAATAGCCCAGGGCCAGATGATTTCAGCACAAAATTCTACCAGACTTTCAAAGAAGAGCTAATACCAATATTTCTCAAATTGTTCCACAAGATAGAAATAGGGGGAACATTGCCAAATTCTTTTTATGAGGCCACAGTCACTCTGATACCCAAACCACACAAAAACTCAACAAAGAAAGAGAATTACAGAGCAATTTCCCTCATGAACATTGATGCAACAATACTCAATAAAATACTCAAAACCAAATCAAGGAATCCAAGAACACATCAAAAAGATCATCCAACATGATCAAGTAGGCTTCATCCCAGAGATGCAGGGATAGTTCAACATACAAAAATCTGTCAATGTAATCCGCCATATAAACAAACTGAAAGAAAATAATCATATGATCATCTCATTAGATGCTGAAAAAGCCTTTGACAAAATCCAACACTCCTTCATGATAAAGGTTTTAGAGAGATCAGACATACAAGGAACATATCTAAACATAATAAAAGCAATATACAGCAAACCAGCAGCCAACATCAAATTAAATGGAAAGAAACTCAAAGCAATTACACTGAAATCAGGAACAAGACAAGGCTGTCCACTCTCCCCATATCTATTCAATACAGTACTTGAAGTCTTAGCTAGAACAATAAGACAACAAAAGGAGATCAAGGGGATATAAATTGGAAAAGAAGAAGTCAAACTTTCACTATTTGCAGATGATATGACAGTATACGTAAGTGTCCCCAAAAATTCTACCAGGGAACTCTTACAGCTGATAAACACCTTCAGTGAGGTGGCTGGATACAAGAGTAACTCAAAAACAAACCAACCAACCCAGTAGCCCTCTTATGCATAAACGATAAAAACAGGCCGAGAAAGAAATCAGGAAAACAACACCCTTCATAATAGCCATAAATAAGATATCAGAAGCTGGAAAGATCTCACATGCTCATGGATCAGTAGGATTAGCATAGTAAAAATGGCCATCCTACCGAAAACAATCTACAGTTTCAGTGTATCCTCATTGTGTTAAAATCCCAACACAATTTTTTATAGACCTTGAAAGAAAAATACTCAACTTTATATGGAAAAACAAAAAACCTGGGACAGCTACAGCAATCCTGTACAATAAAAGAACTTCTAGCAGTGTCATTATCCCTGGTTTTCCCCTATTTTTAAATTGTTTTTTTGACATCTAGTTTTTGGATTTCTGTATATATTTTGGATATTAGCCCTTTATTGGATGTGTAGCTGGTAAAAATCTTTTCATTCTGTAGTCTGCCACTTTGTCCCACTGATGATGTCCTTTCCCATGTCTGTTAGTTTTTCAAGACAGGATTTCTCTCTGCAGCCCTGGCTGTCCTGGAACTGCTCTGTAGACTGTAGCTAGAGTGTTTCTTTCTGGGTCCCACCAAGCCCCAGCAGGCCCATAGGCCCACTTATAAAATAAACATACAGACCCTTATATTATTTAAACTGCTTGGCCTAATGACTCAGGCTTCTAGCTATCTAGTTCTTACATCTTAAATTAACCCATTTCTATAAATCTGTACCTTGCCACATGGCTCGTGGCTTAACAGTATCTTACATGTTGGTACTCATGGCGGCGGCTGGCAGTGTCTCCCTGCCTCAGCCTTCCTGTTCCCAGAATTCTCTTCTCTGCTTGTCCCACCAATATTTCCTACATGACTACTGGCCAATCAGCATTTTATTTATACAGAGTGATATCCACAACAGTAGACCAAGCTGGCCTTGAACTCATAGATCTCTGCCTACCTCTGCCTCCCAAGTACTGAGATTAAAGGCATGCACCACCACCACCTGGCTTGCTTTTTGGTTTTATGAGGTCCTAGTTATGAATTGTTGATCTTAGTGCCTGTGCCAGTGGTGTTCAGTTCAGAAAGTCTTTGCCTGTGTCAATTAGTTCAAGGCTATTCCTCACGTTCTCTTCTATCAGATTCAGTGTGTTTGGTTTTATGTTGAGGACTTTGATCCATCTGGAGTTGAGTTTTGTATAGATTGGGAAGTGTGGATCTATTTGGATTCTTCTACATGCAGCCGTCCAGTTTGACTAGCACCATTTGTTGAAGATAGTTTTTTTCCAGTGTGTATTTTTGGCTTTTTTTTTTTAAATAAAAAATCAGGTGTCCATAGGTGTGTGGATTTATGTCTGGATCTTCAATTCAATTCCAGTAATCAATGTCTCTGCTTTTGTGCCAATACCATGCCTTTTTTTTTTTTATTACTATAGCTCTGTAGTACAACTTGAAATCAGGGATGGTGGTACCTCCAGCAGTTCTTTTATTGTTCAGGATTTTTTAAGCTATCCTGTTTTTTTTTTTTTTTTTTTTTTTTTTTTTTGTGTGTGTGTGTGTGTGTGTGTGTGTTCCGTATGAATCCGAAGATTGTCCTTTCAAGATCTGTGAAGGATTGTGTTGGAATTTTGATGGGGATTGCACTGAATCTGTAGATAGCTTTTGGTAGGATGACCATTTTTACTGCCTTAATCCCACTGATCTATGAGCATGGGAGATCTTTCTATCTTTTGATATCTTCTTTAGTGTCTTATAGTTTTTATCATGCAGGTCTTTTACTTGTTTGTTTAGAGTTTCCCCAAGATATTTCATATTATTTGAGGCTATTATTAAAGTTGTTGTTTTCCTGATTTCGTTCTCAGACCATTTGTCTTTTGTATATAGGAGGGCTACTTGTTTTTTTTTTTTTTTTTTTTTTGAGTTAATTTTGTATTCAGCTACTTTACTGAAAATGTTTGTCATCTATAGGAGTTTCCTGGTAGAATTTTTAGGGTCACTTATGCATACTATCATATCATCTGCAAATAAAGATACTTTGATTTCTTCTTTCCAATTTGTATCCCCCATCTCTTTCAGTTGTCTTATTGCTCTAGCTAAGACTTCAAGAACCATATTCAATAGATATGGAGAGAGTGGACAACCTTGTCTTGTTCCTGATTTTAGTGGAATTGCTTTGAGTTTCTCTCCATTTAATTTGATGTTGGCTGTCGGCTTGCCGTGTGTTGCTCTTACTATATTTAGATAAGTTCCTTGTATCTCTGACCTCTCTAAAACCTTTATCATGAAGGGGGTGTTGGATTTTTGTCAAAAGTCTTTTCTACATCTAATGAGATCATCATGTGGTTTTTTTTCTTTCCCTTTCTGGTCTTGAACTGTTTTATTCATTTCCTTCCACTGTTCATTTATATTTTCATAGATTTCTTTAAGGGACTTACTCGTTTCCTCCTTAAGGAACTGTATCATATTCATAAAGGCCGTTTTAAGGTTTTTTTCTTGTGATTCAGCTATCTTTTGATACTCAGGGCCTGCTGTGGTAGAGTTACCAGGCTTTTCTGGAGACATATTGTCCTGGCTATTATTGGTTATGCTTTCACACTGACATCTAGGCATCTGGGTCTGGGGAAATTGTAATTCTAGGTGCTGATGTCTAGTCCTGTCTTTGTTGGGTGGGTGTTTGTTTTCTTGGTTTCTGTTGCCCTTTCTGGTTCTTAGAAGAGTGTGGTGGCTGTGTGTTGCCTAGTAGAAAATTCTTCTGGGATCCTGGTAGGTGTGGCTGCTAAGGGTTCTAGGTAAAATGTGTTTCTATGCATTGGGAGCTGACACTTAGAAATGGGGATGGGCTAGGAGAAGAGAGGCCTGAGTGGGTTCCCAGGAGGGAGAAGGCAAGATGTTCCACCAGGATCTGCTTATTCCCCTGGGAATGGGGTCAGAGAGTGAAGGGAGGCTGCAGCAGGTGGTCCCAGCTATGGGGATGAGACTGGGGAATTGGACTTAGAGGAGAGGTGAAGATCTGCAGCTAGTCTACGTGCCAGAGTGTCTCAGCTTCCCTCAGTGGTGGACAGTGATCAGGAACATGGAAGCCAAATAAACTCTTGCTGCCCCAAGTTGCTTTTGGTGGTGGTCTTTATCATAGCAATAGAAATCAAACTAAGACACACTTACTTACACACAGTAAGAAGAGTAACAAATATAAGGGGAAAAATCCACTTTTATTTATCAAAAGAAGAGCTTGTTAGCCTTCTTACTCTTTTCAAAAATAAAAGCCAGGACTCTGTATATTTCTTCTAGCACTCAGATCTGGTGATGTGCCCCTCAGTTAACCACTGTAAACTCAGGTTGCCTTGTGCTCATCCACAGTCCCTCCTCTCCCTCTATCTAAAATAGTTTTCATTTCCTCTACTGGTGACTTTCTAATATTAAATTGTATTACATGCTTCTATGTCTTATGTAGCTGCTTAGCTTTGCATAGTATCTCTTGACTGTGTCTTTTATAAGAAGAAATTAGCCATTTCCCCTTCCTTTCTTCCTTCCACTCCCCAGTTATTGATAATAACATTATTATCATTATACTGTCATAGTACTGAGATTTTGCTTTTCAAGTCTGTTATGTCATCCAGATCTTGCCTGTACACCATTTCTATGGCAGAGATCTATCCATGGCATTTGTAGCATGTGCACGATGTGAAGGGTACTGTCTGAGGGAGCTAGGAGCAGATTCTTTGCTTCACATTCACCTTTAGGAGAGATTCCAGTTGTTCTCACATCCTAGAGTCTCTTAGATGATCTAAGCAGGGCTTGCAAAGCTGTTATTGAAAACCCATTTTGCAGTCCTTAGCTGATCTCTGCTCCCTGCCCTCCCCGCCCCCCCCCCCCTCAAACCCTAGGCCTATAAATAGATTAGGGCATAAAGAGACAAATGTTTTAGAGAAAGTTACTGGATTGTGGTGGCATTATGAGTTCCTCCTCCCCCAAGGGGGTACTTAGAGATAAGTACTTGGAGACCTGATATGGGTCCCTTGGTGTTTGACTATGCCAGCATTGTGCCTAAAAAGGCTGGTTGGAATGCCCTATGGCCTCAGTTGGTAAACAGCTGTGTATTCACAGCCCAGGCTCTAGCAAAATGCTTGTAGCTGGCTGGCTGGACCTGCAGGAGAGTGTTGGCCTGGAGTGAGGGCCCTAGAGAAGTGGGGAGATCACAGGAGAAAGAGGCTGGGCTTGTACTTCAGATGCCAAGACAGGGACTGTGGCTCAGCAACAGGTGTCTCAGGAGCCAATGGGGGCTTCGTGGGTAGAGAGTCCCAGACATGCTAAGATGGATGATGATCATTATGTGATTAATCATGAGACATTAGCAGTCACAGCAGACTGAGAAGCAGAGACAGAACTTAGGAAGTAGGACATGGCAATTGCTCCTGGCCCTTCCCATGCAGCCATGCTTATTTCTCACAGTAATGAGCCTAGTGCCGAGGAGAAAAGCCAAAATTCAAGTGAAACTCCGAGCTTTCACTGAGACACAAACATGGGCATGTTAAGGACTGAATTTTAATTATGGCTTGAAGCGATCAGAGTACATTTTTCAGCTTACATTGGGAGAAAAGTTAAGGGCCTGGCCTTGAATTTCATCTAAGCAGATGAGAGGCGGGAAAGCCCACAGAGCAGCCTCTGCCAACACTGGAAAAGGACAGGTGACCTGTTTCTCTCAAGTCCGGCTTGTGCGCATTGTTTCCTGTGACCAGGAGCGTGACGGGCAGAGAGCAGGAGATGCAATCTCAGGTCACTCAGGGCAGTAGTGTTTGCAGCAGCTGCGCCAAACACACATTCATATTCTTGTTTCTTCTTTACTCAGTAGACGTCATATTTTCATTGGCTTCTGTCTTGGACCGTGACTTTTCTGTTCGTCACTTTTCTTTGGCTCTGTTAAAACACCACGACCAAAGGCCGCTTAAGGACCAGAGTTTCTGTCGGCTCACGGTTCCGGAAGGAGAAGAGTCCATCATGGCAGGGCGGCATGGCAGCAGTGCCAAGCCGCTGAGGGAGCACTTCTTTAACCACAAACATGAAGGGTGAACTGGAAGTGTGCTCAGCCTATGCACTCCCAAAGCCCACTCCAAGGGAGATGCTTCCCCCAGCAAGGCTGCACCTCCCAAAGATTCTACCATCTCCGTAAACACCACCACCAAACAGGGACGACGTGTTCAAATACCGGAGCCTGTGGGGGACATTTCTCATTCAAACCACCACAGCTTGGATGCATATAGCGTTCTGTTTCCCTAGATGTTCCTCATGACCCTTTGCTTTCTTGTGTGAATAAAACAAAACAGCTCACCTCAGATATTATGTACCTGCTTCTTATTCTTTTTCGTAAGTGTGGATTTACTATGCTATAGTTGACATACAGAAATTTTTCCTTGTCTGAAGGACACAAGTGGTTTGTGCAGGCATGAGCAAATGTCATTGCCGTCAATTGCTGTTACCCCCGTAAGGAGACCCTGGGCCTTTTAGAAGTCTCTTCCCATTCCCCTGTTGTACCTTCAGTCCCGTGGAACCACTAATCCTCTCTCTGTCTCTAGATTTGCTTACTATGGATATTTCGGGTCAATATAATCATACAAGATTGGTTTTGACTGTCCGCTCCCACTTGGCAACTTTTTAGCATAACATTTTGAAGGTTTATCTGCTCGTTATAACAGGTGTCAGTACTTTTTCCTTTTTATTGCTGAATAATATTCCACTGTATGGTTATAATATATTTTACTTCTTCATTGATTCATGGACTTTTCTACTTTGGGCTATTATGGGTAATATGATCTGGACATGAGGCACTTCTTAAAATGGCTTGTGCCTGGGGGTTTGACTCCTTAGTGAGGAGAGGTTCTAGAAACTTTAGAAGTGAGTCATGGGGGTGGGGGGTTGTCTTTAGGGGACGTGTCTTGTACCATCCCTTCTCTCTTGGCTCTTATCTGCTGTGACATGAGTAGCCTCCGTCACATGCTTCTGCAGCCATACTATTCTGTCTCACTGTTGGCTCAGAATCAGCAGAGCCTTGGACTGTAGAGTAGCACCTCTGAACTCAGCCTTATAACCTCCACCAGCTTGTGCCAAGTGTTTCGTCATGGTATGTAAAAGCAGCACAACCCCATTTTGATTGGTAGTGTTTACTATTTTTATTTTCCATGGCCCCTACACCAGCTCCTGCCTCCAGGTTCCTGCTCTCTGTGAGTTCCTGTCCTGACTTCTTTTGATGAAGAAACCCTGTCTCGAAAAACCAAAAAAAAAAAAAAAAAAAAAAAAGAAATTTTCCATCAATCCCATATCCCCAAATTGTACAAATATTAAAAGTGCCCCAAAGTATGTAACAGGTAGAGATGAAAACCAAAGGTGGCATGACAGCCATCATGTGACTCAGCTCTGCTGGATCTTTGTCAAGTAGCTGTGCTGGCTTTATGACTTCTGCCATTCCATTCAGATATGGCTGTGCCAAGATGATATCATTTGGGGGCTGGAGAGCTGAAATACTTGTTGCTCTTGCAGAGGATCTAGGTTCTAGTCCCAGAACCACATGGTGTCTGTAGCTCTAGTTCCAGGGCATCTCCTATTCTGAGTTCCAAGGGCAGCAGGCAAGCACATGCTACATACTCACATCTAGGCAATATACTCATACATATAAGATAATAAAGTACATACTTCTAAAATAATTAAAAAGAGAGAATCGTATACATTTATTCTAAAAAGTAACTCCTTTTGAAAAAGTTTGCATGTCTGTATGCATGTGCACTCCATGAGTTTTTTGCACCCTCCGTGGTGTACATGTGGAGGTCAGAGAACAGCCTTCTAGAGTTGATCCTTGTTGATGGATCCTAAGGGCTCCCTTGGGGGAGGGGGTGAGAAGGCGTGGCATCAACGGCACAGACATTGGGAGTCCATTGAAGGCAAATAACGAACTCATTTATTCAGTAACAGGGAAGGCTTAATATAACCTCATCCCAGCACCCAGTCTGTGTGGTCATCCCTCATTGGCTGGGCATGATCAGGAACTCTGACATTGATCAGGAACTCTGACAGTGACTGTTGCTAGGTCCTCAGGCAGACTCCAGGTTGGCTCATAAGGAGTAGTTATGTGCATGCCTTGGCAACTGGTCTGAGCCAATTTCCTTGAACCTATGGGCCTGTCCTACTACAGATCCTCACATTCCACCTTGTTGAAGGAGGCTCTCTCTTGTTTCTACTGCTTTATTCCAGGTTAGCTGCCCATGAGCTTTCTAGGTGATTTTCCTGCCTCTGTGTCCCATCTCATAGGAACATGGAGATTACATATGTAGTTTATACCACCACATCTGGCTTTTTACATGGTTAGGAATCCAACTCAGATCTCAGGTTACATTTGCCCCTCTCTTTTACCTGCTGAGCCAACTTTCTCTTGTCCTTCATTCTCTTCTTTTGTTATGGAAACTTTCAAAGATACTTCAAGTGGAAAGAAACCTAGCAAGCCCCCATTTATAGTCCAGCTACATTAACCAACACTTGTCCAAAATGATGTCATGGAGACTGCTAATGACTTCCCTTCTCCTTGGCCTCTGGATGGCTTTGGAGTAAAGCCGAGCAGTTCCATTTTATCTTTAAACACTTTAGGATATATTTACAACAGACAGATACTTTATTGAGTTTGCCAAACATATAGTCTCAGCCTCATGTATCATTTTCTTAATTACTTCATTTTAACTGGAGTCAACCAGCATCCTTGTGTTGCATCTGGCTGGAGTTTCTGCACATTTGCTGCGGTCTATAACCCTCTCTTTCTCTTGTGTTTAATCTGATGAAGAAACTGTATTTTTTTGTCTATTTGAGTTATGCTACATCTCATGGTGGTTTTCCCATGTTCCTCTGTCCCCTTTCCTGTAGCTGGCTGTTAAATCTCTAGGCTTGACCTTGCTCAGGTTGCGTTCTGGAGACAAAGTACTCCCGGAGTGGTGACTCACACTGTTACCAGTAAACACTCATTGTCTACTGTCTCCTGTAATATGGCTGTCACTGATGACATTTGGACAACTTGAATAGCTTGTCTTTTAGGTTTAAAAACGTGAAGAAAATAGTCACAAGGAGAAGTCCTTGAACTGATGATCCCACATTGGGTCCTTGAAGTTCTTCCGCCCTCTGATTCATCAGATGCCTGTCTTTGGAATGGACCTGCATCTACATAAGGAAGCCACATACTCAGACTTGTTCTTGGTGCTTTGTGTTTTTTCTGAACACTGTAACAGTTCTCCTCTCAAATACTTTTTGTCTCAGTTACATGTATTTCCCTTTTTACTAGCTTACCTGTTAAGAAAACCAGTAACCAATGGGAACATTTGGGAAATAATCAGTCAACTAGGTGATCATTTTTACTGAGCACATGCTTTAGGTCAGGCTTGGTTTTAGGCTCACAGGTACAAATGGACTTCTTAGAGTTTCTTTTGTGGTGATAGAACTTTTCAGATATCATGGGAAATACTTGACTACCTAATCAATGCTAGCTGATTGGTTGCTGGGGGTATATATAATATTATCTACCTATTTTTCTTTTTCCCCCTCACTTCCTACCTCTCTCCCTTTCTTCCTTAGTTTTTCATTTTCTAGAACTTTACATATATGGAAGCATGTATGTTTTCACTTACTTGGATGTTTCTGAGATCATCCACATTGTCACGTGTATCAGTGGCCTGTTCCTGGTCATTGCTGGGCTTGACTCTATTGGAGACTCCTTGTGGAATTACAGAGTCATAGCTGTGTTTAAAGGCTGATTAATGTTCCACCATGCTTGTTTCAGTTTGTAATGGCTTCCTCAATAGACTCAATTCATTTTAATTATAAACTTTCTTTCATTTCCAAAGGGATCTGATAGCTGCCCATTTCTGAGTATTTGGCATTCTGATGAGTAAATCTTGTTATGTTTATCCTTTCCCTGTTGGTGGTGTTGCAGTCCAGTTCCTTAGGACCCCTGAGTAAATTCTACCTTCCAAAGCTCTGTGATTTTCCTGTTTTCTGTCTTTTAAATTTCTGCATTTAAAGATTTCACTTTAATGCTGTTTTAGTTTTTTCAATACCCTCACCTCACCATGTTAAAGTTAGTTTCGGGGGAGGCATAGAGAGAGAGCTTAGCAGTTAAGAGCACTTGGGGACCAGGGTTGGTTTCCCATTACTAACATGGCAGCTGTAACTTCAGTTCCAGGAGATCTGATGCCCTCTTCTGGCCTCTGTGGACACTGCACACACATAGTAAACACACACATGCAGGCAAACACTCAAACACATAGAATGAAAATAAAATGTCTAAATTCACTTTTAAAAACATAATCATTTTAAGCTGATGCTTTCCTGTAGTTCCTGGAGCTAGTTATCATTTAGATACACACAGGAAGTTTAAGTCCTTCTTGAGCTTGGAGTAGTAGGGAAGTAAGATCAGTGTAAAATTCCTTAGGCAAGAGGGAAGGTCTGCATATTTCTGGAATTAAATTTAGAGACACTCAACAATACCAAGCTATGGTGGGCATGAGTATTTAATGATGCTATGTGTTGGGATTATGGAAAACATTCAACTAGAAGGAATAGGCAAACCCAGGGCCATGCTTCTGGGTCTCCTCAGGCTCCTCCAGTATCCTTTCTTTTTTTGGGGGGGCACTTAATTAAGACCTGGATTAAAATGGCATCTCAATTGCAAGAGATCTGAGTTGAGGTGAATTTATAAGGCCAAATCAAAACAATAATACCTCTTGGGTAAAAGCATTTGATATAAGTATTCATAAAATACAGCTCACATTAGTAAGCATACGTGAAAGGCTCCCCCTAGGAGGACTCTCTCTCTCTCGATTTTGGGTTGCATTTCTTATTCTTAAGGATCTCATGTGATATTTTGGCTCTCCCTAAAGTTCACCATCTAAGATGAAAGTTGTGGACAGACATTTCTCTTTCCACCCTGACTTCCTGATTCTTCAGAGTGGAATCTGTGTCTGTGAATTCACAGGCTCAATTTGTGGCACTGGACAGATGAAGACTCATTTGAGGGCAAAGGTCTGAGCTCAAAGAGTAGAAAGCCTGGGTTGAATACAGGAAGACTTTGTAGAGAAGTCGTGTCAGGCTCCCAGCACAAGACACATGGCAGAATTAGAATAAGGCATGAGGTCAAGAGAGGGACTGTTCCAAGAACTCAGGCATGCTGTGGAGGAGCATACTGTTCCTGTTCTCTCAACCTGGGTGGCGGAGGGGTGAGCTATGGTCAGCACCTGAAAGACAACATCCTGGGCAGGACCTCAGAGAGGGCCCATGGCTCTCCCTGAGGGCTCAGCTGGTCGGAGATGTAAAGAAGGAGCAGGATGACCACAGCCTCCCTCGCTTTTCTCCTCGTGGCCTCTGTCACCACTTCTCCATGACTGAATTGAACTAGAGGCCAAAGGCAAAGAAGTCCCCTAATGTGGTCCTCAGAGCACGTTCCCACAGATGGACAGGGCAGGGAGGGTGGGAAGGGATGCTCAGACTAAAGAGTGAAAAGCTGGTGCCAGGCCCAGGGACATGCTTGTAAAACTTACTTTGTTATAGCAAGCTGCCTCCTCCAAAGCAGGAATGTCCTTTATTCTTTGTATTCATTTATTTTTTTTCAAGACAGGGTCTCTCTATGTAGCCTCACTATATAGAGTAGGCTGGTCTTGAACTCATAGAGATCAAACTGGCTCTGCCTTCCAAGTTGTAGCACGAATCTTAAAAGGTCTTATTAATAAAAACAAACCTGGAGCCAGGTATTGGGGTGAATGCTGAAAGATCAGAGAAACAGAACGAGTCACATCCAACCTCACCTCGCCAACTCCTCAGCTGATCCTGTTTCCTCAGACTGGAAGCCTCTGAGTCCTCAGAGGATCTCAGCTGAACTGCTGCTAAAAGCTAAAAGCTTAACCAGGCTCTAGTTCCTGGTCCTCACGCCTTATATACCTTTCTGCTTCCTGCCATCACTAGCTGGGATTAAATGTGTATGTCACCATGCCTGGCTGTTTTCAGTGTGGCTTTAAACTCATAGATAACCGGATGGATCTCTGCCTCCAGATGGCTAGGATTAAAGGTGTGTGTGCCACCATTTTCTGGCCTCTATGTCTATCTAGTGGCTGTTCTGTTCTCTGACCCCAGATAAGTTTATTAGGGTGCACAATATATTGGGGGACACAGTATCACCACACCAAGTCCTGGGATTAAAGGCGTGTGCCACTGTGCCTAGCTTTCCTTTCCTTTATTCTTAGTAATAAAAGTGTGTGTACAGTATTTTTCAAAGGGCTTTAAGATAAAAAAAATTTGTATAACACATTAATTTCTTGAGATTGGTAAGGACACAGAGCCATTTAACAGACAGGGAAAGTGAGTCTTGCAAATTTGCACTGGATCCTGGCCCCACATTTCAGAATTCTGTAAAGAGAGACTCACATCACCTGCAGTGATATTTTTTAAGGAAAGAATGATTAGAATATAAGAAACATTAGAAAAATTTCCCCTTCCTGGGTGTTGCTGGGTGGCTTCTGTGACACTAGCATGTGTCAGTGACAGCTGATGTTTTCCTAGTGTTTGTTGTTGGTGGTGCAATGTCAGTGAAAGGCAGGGTGGCGGTGCAGGCCTTGGAGGTCACACCATCACAGGGTAAAGCCAGAGGAGCCCACCTGGGAGACCTGTGTGTCCCTCATAATCCAGTAGTTCCCTGGAACCCAATGCTGCCTCTGGAAGAGGTCCTCTGAGGACTCTAAACTGACTTGTCCCTGTTATTAGCATCTTACTGTAGAATGATATATTTGTCACAAGCTAGAATCAGTAGTGATACTGTATGGTCAGTTAGAGACCCTACTCTTCAGATTCCCAGGTGAATCATCTGTCTGCCTCTGTCTGGGATCCCGTCCAAGAGACGTCATTACATAACTGTTAGGTCCGCTGAGGCTCCTCTTGGCTGAGGCAGCTTCTCGGGGTTCCCTTGTTCCCTGGGACAACATTGACAAATTGGAGGGATGCTTATTGGGTATTTTTGCAAGACTGAGATTGTCTGATGTGATTCTCAGGATTTGATGGAGGCTATTATGGGTTTGGAGGAGGAGAAGGAAGAAGAGGAGGAGGAGGATCACAGTTGCAAAGTACTATTTCCAGTCCATCTTGCTGAGGTCCCATGCTGCTGAAACGATGTCACCTGGTGGATGGAGTGTTTGTTGGTTTCTCTGATGGGGAATTACTTGTCTTCCTCTTGGATGCTCTATTTTTTGGGAGGAAGTCATCCTGTGCAAGTTCATAGAGTAGAGACTGGAGGGTGAAGTATCTTCATGAATTATTTGTGATACTTCTCCATGGGAGATTTCTATTTAGTTTTTGAGAAACTGACTATTCTATAGTGATGGCACTATTTTCTGTTCACATAACAAAGTCTAAATGTTCCTCATCCTCAGCAACACTTGGCATTGTTGGCTTTGAAAATTTAACCATTTATGATGGTGTGGAGTGGTGTCTCATTATGGCTTAACTTCCGTTCATGATGACTAATGATGTTGAATACCTTTTGATGTACTTCTTGGCTGTTCTGCATTCTAATCTCCCTGCCACCGTGTGTGTGTGTGTGTGTGTGTGTGTGTGTGTGTGTGTGTGTGTATGCATGTGTGTGTAAAATGTTTGCCTAGGTCTTTTGTCTACATTCTTTAATTGGGTTATTGCTTCATTACTGAGGTGCGTAGTTATTTCTATGTTCTACATGCAGATGTATCATGAAAATATTTACGATGGAGCTGGACATATAACTCAACTAGTAAAGGGCTCACACTGTAAGCGTGAGACCCAAGTTCAAGCCCCAGAACCTATGTAAAAAAACTAGGCATGATGTTGTACTGTACTTCCAGCTTTGGGGAGGTAGAGACAGGCAGATCCCTGAGGCTCACTGGCCAGTCAAGCTAGACAAATCAGTGAGCTCCAGCCAGAGACCCTAAAAATAAGATCTGTGGTGCCTGAAGAAAAATACCCAAGGTTGTCCTCTGGCTTCCATCTACATGTGTACACATGTATGTATATACACATGCACCTGTGTACACACATAAACATATATATATAGAGAGATGTTTAAGTAAAATATTTTATGTTCATGAGAGTATTTTCTCCTAGTCTGTGATATAGTTGTTGATTTTATTGTGTTTTTTGATGAACTTAAGACTCTGCTGAGTTTTGGGCTCCAGTGTTGGGAGTGATGGATCTTCATGCATTTTCTATGCAATGGTGTTAATTTTTAGTGATAAAGATTAGTGATTATGCTAGTGGGGATACAGGCCATAGCCACATTTTCTTCTGAAGGTAGCTTATCTTGAAATAAAATAAATCTTCCAGAGCCAAATTTAAGTCTTCCCTGTGGTCACACTAGTTGTGTCACTGGGTCTGAAGACTGCAGACACATTACAGCTATGCAGATAGCAACTGGCTATGTGGGAAGATTGCACTCTGCCCGTGGCCAGTTCCACATCCTTCTTTACCCGTGAGCCTTGGCATGAACGATCCAGTGCAAAGGGCAGGTGTCTCATGCTGCTCACATCAGTGGGGATGCCAGCTTGTGACAGTCACAACAGCAGGTCCCACAGGATTTCACAAAAATTTGACAATGGCATTTGTGCAGAGTAACGGCAAAAGGAAAGAAGCCAAGTTCCATTGCAGAGGAAGAAGGAAACCCATCTCCTCCAGGGAAAGTGGCATCATGTTAACTGTTAACTCACAGACTAGGTCTGAGGATCTTGCCGCTCTGACTTGAAATAAGAACAGTAGTTAAGGAAGATGTTTTTGGTATATTGAAGTTTATGTGTAAACCCGTTTGCCAGACATCTCTGATATTATCAGCTATCTAGATTGATGACTGGCTTTAGTACTGATAATTACTGACTCTGAGGTTTTATATTTGCTTTTGTTTTTGATAAGGTCTCATTTTTTCCTAGTAATCAGTTCTCAAGTTGAAAGACACGTTTAATCTCTAATTGGTACCAAGCAAATATTGACTTTTTGGTTGACTCTGGTCAGTCCTTAATTGTTTGATACTATTTTTAACTTTGGAAAAAAGTTCATGGAAGATTTTTGTACATTCTTTAGAACTTAAACTGTTTTGGACTGAAGCAAGAGCCTCTCTACTTACTTTAATCTGTACACTGTGATTTCCGGGTGTTAATGACTCAGCTTCTTGTTCTTCCTGTAGTCAACTTAGACCCTGGGGCTCTCCATTTGCCTCCTACAGTTACTGATTTGGCAAAACTCAGGCAAAGCCTGAATGGCCCAAGGAGGAAATAGCTGGAGCCTAGTGTAAGATACAGATAAAAGATCAAGAAGGAAGAAATATTTTCAAAGAGGAAGAAAATAAGGACCTGAGATTGTTGTGAAGACTGGAGAGTGCACAACACTTAAAAATATGCAAAAAATTAAAATATGACTTCACTTTGTTTCTTAACGTTTTGACTTTTTCCTTAAAGCTTCCGTCTGAAAGGTAATGTCTGGCATAAATGTATGTACTTAATATGTATCTGTACACAAAACCATGTGCATGTTTAGCTGCGCTCTTTTTTAAGCACCCTTCTATCTCGTTGCAGGTAAATCTTTTCGTGTTGCTCTCTGTGGTTTGCATCCTCTTAAATCTTGCAGGATTCATCCTAGGCTGTCAAGGAGCACAGTTTGTGTCTAGTGTGCCCAG
Organism: Peromyscus eremicus; assembly: GCF_949786415.1. NCBI lineage: Eukaryota > Metazoa > Chordata > Mammalia > Rodentia > Cricetidae > Peromyscus > Peromyscus eremicus. The sequence goes on from NC_081416.1 coordinate 38,097,819, forward strand.
ATGTGACCTGGTAAGCACCCTGCAGTGTCACCACACTTGGGGCGGAGCCTGGACTGTCTGCCTCACTGGTGTGCAACATGCACAGACTAGGAAAAGCAAGCTAGGAGAAGCTTGCTGCTAAGTACCTTCCTCAGTTGTCGGTCATTTGGCCAGAGTAGCAAGTGGCCAGTATAACCCTGGAAGCTGCTAGGTAGAGGATAGATGGATCAGGTCTCCACAATCGATGTGCCTGTGCATCTAAAGAGCAAAGATGGATATTACCAGAATCCAGGTCAAAGATCCTCTATCTGAAAGCTTTGGAGGCCAAGTGTGTATCAGGATTTTGGAGATTTTTGGAAGAGAAATATGAGGCCTAGGCCATCTATTATAATGTAGCATGTCAGTGGGGTCTGGGACAGGAGGCTGTAATCAAAACTTGTGGTTTTCAGAGCTTTGTGGATCTCATCCTTGCAGACAAGAGGTTGTGAATTTACAGAACTTCTGGCTTAAAACAGCTTTTATTGAGTCAGCATTGAGGCACACGCCTTCAATCCCAGCACTCAGGAGGCAGAGGCAGGCAGATCTCTGTGAGTTCCAGCACACCCAGGGCTGTGTAGAGAGACCTTGTCTCTAACAAAAACAAACAGAGAAACAAACAAACAAACAAAAACAACCCGAATAGGTAGTTTTTATAAATTGTGGTGAAGTGCTCATGAACAACCCATTTTAACCTTTGTATGTGTACAGTTCAGTAGTGTCACATACATTCACACTGCTGTGAAAACAGTCTCCAGAGCGCTTCCTGGCTCTCCAGCATCCCCTCCCCAGCTGCCAATATCCCATTCTCTATTTTATCAGTTCAGATACTCCAAAGGAGTTCATGTAAATAGAATGACACAGTTTTTGTCTTTCTGTGGGTGATGTCCTCAAGGTATAGGCATAGTATAGTCTGTGTCAGAATTCTCTTCCTCTTAAAGGTTGAGTAATTCTCCATTGTCTGTACCGATGATGCCCTTTGTCCGTCATCTGTGGATGGATCTCTGGGTTGTTGCTGCCTTTTGTCCATTGTGTATAAAGCTGATGTGACCAGGAGTGCACAAATGTCTCTCCCAAGCTCTCCAGTCAGTTCTTTTGGGCTTGTTACTCCAAAGTGGAATTTCTGGGTATCTAAACCTTGAAAAAAGGGTAGAAGTAATTAATGTCTCATTTAGTACAAAGCAACAGGGGTGGACTATTAATAGGTTATAGTCAATCTTATTTACTTGGAATTTTGTCCCATTGAAATCTACCTTATAGAAACGAAGAGGATACAAGCCAATAAGGCTGACTTATTATGAGAAAAACTGAGGCTAAGCCCTTGTAGTGAACCCCATAACCTTCCCAATCAGGAAAGCTCCCCAGGGACTCACAAAAACCTGCTGTTCTTTCTCACATTCTTCACAAATTTTAAAACAAGCATTAAAGCTTTCTGTTTAAATGATAGTGATGAGCAATAGCTGACCAGTTGGTATGAGGTGAACGTCTTCAGGTGAAATAGGAAGTCTATGTTCGATATAATAAGAGAGGCACAGCAGTGGTCGATCAGGCATGAAGTTTATTAGTCTGAAAGGGACTGGTGCTTTTTAGGGTTTCTATTGCTGTGATAAAACACCATGACCATGAGTAATGACTTTGAGGTCGAAGGGGGAAATTTAGCATTTGGAATTGGGGAAAGGTTTAAAGGTATTTTTGAGATGACTTAAAGCATTTGAAGAGAAATGGGAACAAATCTTTAGTCACACTGAGCAGAGTGGGCATTAAAAGTGAAGGTGTAGGTGTTTGGTTGGCAAGGGCGGGGGAAGGGACAGGAACACGAAATGCACTGTTGCTGACTGTCAATTGCACAAAGCCTCAGGACTTCCTTGTGGCAAACAGGAACAGTACTTGTCATTCATAACCATGCAGTGATTAAACTTTCAGGTAGCCCTGTTTAAAGGGATTAGCTTGCACTCATCTGGGCAAACTTGCTGTCTGTTGGGCTCACCCTAAAGACTGTAGACAGCAGAAGCCCCCATGTACTTGGCTGTCTGGTGGGATACTGAGCCTTGTTAAACCCCTCTCCCCGGCCTTCATCTTCCTTCACTAAATACCTTACAGAAGGAATGGGCTGGTGAGGAAGGGATCCTTTGGAAAACGACACCAGGTACTACCAGAGGGAACTCTGAAATATGGGCCTCTGGAGGCTTGCACCAAGGACCAGAAATGGAAACCACCCTGAGTCATGTGGGAATTAGTTTGGTTCCCATGAGGAGGAAGCAGAATAGAAGTCCGTTGTCATCTGCAGGAAGGTTGACTTGTGGTTGGTACTGTTCAACTTAATGTGAGGCAGCCCACTGACTGTAGGAGGAGATGGACAAAGGGATGCTGGGAAGTGGAGGAGCCATCCTACCTGTGGAGCCTGGCTTAGAGAGAGAGCTTCTTGGAGTGGCCATAGTCCTTTTCATTTAGAGGGTGAGAAGTTCGTGTCAATATTAACAGTGGGACTTATCCTCAACACTGTGAGACAATGGTGGGAAAATTCGAATACAAACAGCCTCGTGACTCTGTGTGGGGTCTTAGGTATGGGAATGTTGCTGAAGCTAGGGTGTTGGTAGACAGATCGTGAAAGGACCAAGTTATGGGAATGCACTGTAGAGATAATGGTAGAAACCATCAAGGTAACTCCGATTTTCATCTTCTTTATTAGAAACAGAATTTCTATAAAAACCTGATCAATATAATAACACATGCTTTTTAACATGATTTTATGACAAAGCATAAAAAAAAAGTTAGAATCCGTGGAGGTCTGGAAGGGGCCATACTAATCTAAAGGAGCGAAAAGAAAGAATGGTGTTTGTCCCTGGAAAGGAAGTGGGCAGAGACTGACAGAGAAGGGCCATGAAGGGATGTTCTCAATATGATGGTAACGGCTGGTGTTGAGAAGGCCTTGGGTTATGCAAGTACACTGCTGAAACTCCTCAAATGATATACTTACCATGGGTATATTTGTCGTTTTATTGTTGTTGTTTGTTTGTTTGTTGAGACAGGGTTTGTCTTTGTAGTCCTGGCTGTCCTAGAACTCGCTCTGTTCTGGCTGGCCTTGAACTCACAGAGATCTGCCTGCCTCTGCCTCCTGAATGCTGGGATTAAATGCATGCACACCCCCCAGTGTAATTTATATATAATATGTAAATTTTACCTCAAAAGAAAAAATAAGCTATAATATTGGATTCCCTCAAATGTTACATAATCCAATAGTGGGAATTTTTTTTCCTTTAATTTCCTACTCAATTTCAATATGAAGATCCAATTTTTCCCCCAATTTTCACAAAACTCTGAAACTCAATACTGCAACTAGAGGTTAAGAACATTAATTCAGTAAGACAAATAGCCTCCCCCACTTTAAGAGCTGAAACTGTGAATGTGTAGTCGTTGAAGATTTCTGAAGAGTTTTCAGTTAATGAATTGAGAGATCCCTAATTAACAATTAGGGAATGAGCTACAACCTTCCCTTTTGGAAAAAGAGGAGCAAAGCCAACCTCACCCTTTCAGACTGCAGAGCAAGCAGGAAAGATGGCCTCTGTCCTCCCACCTGGGGTTTTATTTACCCAAACCAGGTGTTCTATATTTTCTCAGCTTGCTTAAGAACAATTTGGACGTGGCCAAGAGTTTGCAGAGCATCTCATTAAGAATGTACAAGGTTACTCGTCCATTTTCACTTCACTCAAGAATCTATGCCTGCATTGGGAATGAGCATGGGGAGGTCTTTCTACATGGTCCAGGACTACTGTTCACAGAATTCACCCTATGTTTCTTACCCTTGAGGTGGACTGGGATTCTCTTGCCTTCTTGAAATCCACGTCAATCATGTGATTCACTTTGGCCATGAAGTTATGAGCTAAAGTGACGGGCAACATTAACTCTGATTGGTAAAATTATAGGATACTCAACTGAGTTTGAATTTCAGATGAACTGCTAATGACTTTTTTTTTTTGTTACTATCTACATGCCTCAAGCAATGGTTGAGACCTTCTTTAATTTTAGACAATTGTTTGTTTGAATTCACACTTACATTGGGTGTCCTATATTTTATCTGACATTCCTGCCTTAAGTGTCACATACTATGTTCTGTGTCTTAGATGTCACTCATGCCACAGCACCAAGATGGGAGATGTCTCACAACTCTGAGTTCCCAAAGGAATATGACAAACAGAGCCCCATGTTGGCCTGCTGGGGCCTTGTAGCATGTACAAGAAATGAACTTTGGGGCTGGAGAGATGAGTTCATTTCCTAGTACCCACGTTGGGTGGCTTACAACTTCCTGTAACTTAAGCTCCAAGGGATCTAATGCCCTCTTTTGGTCTTTTTCGGCATTGCAAACACACACACACACACACACATACACACACACACACACACACACACACACACACACACGCACTCAACTAAAAATAAAATAAATTTGATTGATACTGATGTTGGCTGACATGGAACCATACACATCACATCCTGTATGATACATGCTGTATGGTATAGCTAGAGTGTCGGATGTCATGTCCCCCACCCCCATAATAAAATCAATGTTCTGCATCTTTCCTTAAGGTGGACTTAGGTGAAGGCAAGATCTGCTTCTGTTGTGAAGAATTTCAACCAGCCAAATGCACAGACAAAGAAAATGCCTTGAAACTCTTTCCAGTCCAGCCTTGCAGTGCTGTTCACCTTCTGCTTAAGGTATGATGAACAGCTCACAGGCTCCACTGAGAAATGCACCAGGGGGGCCAAGAAGGCTCCTTGAGATAGTCCCTTTCTGTGACAGCCTTCTCTGAGTCAAACTGCTAAGAGCAAGTATGAGTAGCCCCTCACTAGTGACCCACAGTCAGAAGAGTGTAGAGAAGGCCACCAATCGCATCTTAAAATAAGTATGGAGAGATTCCATTGCATTTGAGGATATAAACTGGTAAATGAAAAGTTGGAAGGGGTCTAACTGTACATCTGTGTGTGTTTATACACACATCTGAGGTGTGGCTTTGAGGAACGCCTCAGTTGCATACTTACTTGGCACTGTAGTGAGTTGCATGAACTTGTTGAATGCTGCTATTCTATGACAGATAGACTAAGATCAGCCAGAAAATACAGGAGGCATTTGAGTTCTTTGTATCTTGTTTAATAGGCAAAGATTATAATAAGTGAAAGAAATTTAGGAAAATACTCAAAAGATTCGGGTCAAAGAGGAATGCAAAGCCAGCCTTTATGATGCAGCCGGACAACTGCAGCCTGGCTGTGGTGGGTGGCGAAATCAGCTGGTGACCCCTTAGCTGTTGGTTAAGCCAACACTGTTGACTCTCTTCAGATCTTTGGTTTTGGTGAGGAGGAGGAGGAGGAGGAGGAGGAGGAGGAGGAGGAGGAGGAGGAGGAGGAGGAGGAAACTCAGAGAGAGAACTCTTCAGAGCTGCCAGCTCTGTGTAGTACAGGACTTGAAAAATGACCTGCTTGCTTTGGCTTCTGCATATATGGTAATTGAGCCATCTGGAACCTTCTAAGCCTGACTTAACTTGGGGAAAGCCCCTGAAGGAGCCAGGGCCGTAGCCACAGCAAGCTTCCGTGTTGCCTTTGCTGCTAGTTTGAGAAAAGAAGTCCTGTTTACTTCCTGGCTGCCCCTGGTTCCCGCTGTGTGTGGTTGAGTGCCTGGAGCATCACTACCTGTTACTCTCGAAGTAGAAGCAGTGGCCACACCTTAAGCTGATTGCATCGTCCTGGGAAGTGCTGTGTCCCTGTAGGGGGGTGACGGGGTGGAGGGGTGCCAATTACAGAAGATTGTCACTTCCCTTCTGGAAGGAACATTTCTAGATAGCATTCAGATGCTTCTAAAAGTCCCTCTGTGTCCCTGGGAGGTGGGCTTCAGCACCCCTGAGGAGACTGAACTGTGTTGCATCCAAGCCCCTTCCAGAAAATGGCATAGGTTTGCACAGAACCCTCGCACACTCTTCTGCATGCTCGAACCATCTTTAGAGGCAGTACCTGGTGCAAAGTATTGGGCAAATAGTTGCTATATCATTTAAGGAAAAAAAAATGACATGAAAAGGGTCTGTGTATGTTCAGCACAGCCTTGTACTTTTTTGAGCATTTTCCATTTGGGGTTCATTGAATCTAGGAAAGTGAACCCCATGAACATGGAGGTCTGACTGCCCTGTATGTAACACTAGGCCTTTGTGAAATAGGGAGCTGCAGGGATTTTTTTTTTTTTTAGGTTACTTATTTTTTGAATTGGAGTCTCACCTGGAACTGAGATCCTCCTGCCTCAACCCTCAGGGTCCTGGGATTATAGGTGTATCTCTATCCAGTCTAGGTTGGTTTTGTTTTTGTTTGTTTACGTAGTCTTAATGCATTGCCCAGTCTGGATTTGAACTCATGATCCTTCTGCCTTAGTCTTCAAAGTAGCTGAGACTGTAAGGTTTTAAAATTAAGAAATCAGCTGGGTAGTGGTGGGACATGCCTTTAATCCCAGCACTCAGGAGGCAGAGGCAGGTGGATTTTGAGTTTGAGGCTAGCCTGGTCTACAGAGCAAGTTCCAGGACAGCCAGAGCTGTCACACAAAGAAACTCTATCTTGAAAAAAAAAATTAAGAAATCTACATTCTGGCTGAGGATAATATTAGCCAGCATCTATTTCATTCAGCACTTTCAGAAGCAAGATGTTATCTAACTCCCTGCCCTCATCTCCTTGGAAGCTTACCAGTTTGGGTAGCATTATTGACATGATTTTACACTGCTCTCTGATCAGAGGTCTTGTTGTTTCCAGAAAGTTCTGTTTGCCCTGTGTGCCTTGAATGCCCTGACCACCACAGTGTGTTTGGTGGCTGCTGCCCTGCGCTACCTCCAGATCTTCGCCAGCAGAAGGCCTTGTATTGTAAGTGTGAGGAAACAGGGTGCAGTGTCTTGGCCTGGCTGTCCACTCCTACTGTGTGTGGAAGCGCTGTGTGGTATCTTGGCCTGGCTGTCCATCTCTACTGTGTGTGGAAGCGCTGTGTGGTATCTTGGCCTGGCTGTCCACCCCTACTGTGTGTGGAAGCACTGTATGGTGGTTTGGCCTGGCTGTCCACCCCTACTGTGTGATCCATTGCTTTCCACCTGTTCTGCTGTTTAATCAGGATGAATCCCAGATGTCTGTGGAAGAAGTGGAAGAACATGGACGGATTCCAGACCCAGATGACTTTGTGCCGCCGGTGCCTCCCCCTTCCTACTTTGCCACGTTTTACTCCTGCACCCCGAGGATGAACCGCAGGTATCATTCTGAAGCCAGGCTGGGGTCTCCGCGGTATGTTCCGAGTTCAGACTTGTATGGTCTCCAGCACGCTCAGCCTGAGCGTCCACTTTTTTCTCTAGCATCCAGACAGGTTTATTTTGTCCTGCGCGAGTTGCGCTCTTCCATGTTGTCTCCTTTCTCTCTGATAAAGCAGATGACTCCAAAGATAAGTCCAACCTTGACCTAGAGATACACTTTTTCAATTTCAGTTAGCTTCCTAGGGAAAGCTGACACCCAGGGAGATAACAGCTGTAATCTGACATGATTGAGAATTTCTGTTGCCCTGGAAACACGCTCAGTTAGGCAGAGTCGACGTTTCATTATACCACCATCAGCGGGTCCCAACAGTCATGAAATTCTTTGCCGCCACTAAGAAAAAAATTAATCCTTAATTGCATCTCTCTGTCTTAGAAAAAAAAAATGGACAGCATGCCTTTTTTTTCTTTTTCAAATTCCAGTTCATATTTTGACTGCGTTCTTAAGTCTATTTGTAGAATGAAATATGCATTTGTCTGGTTATTGTTGTTGTATAGAATTGAACGTTTAAAGAATAATCTCATTTATTCATTCATCAAACACTATCAGTCCTCTACTGCTTGCTTAGTACTATGCTGGATTGCAGAAATTCAAGATGAGTTAGACCTGCTTCCTCTGCTCCAGGACAGGAGCTCAGTCTAGATCGCTAACGTGAGTGTTAGGATCACAGTACTCAGTGCCCAGAGGTCTCCCAAGCCCAGAATAGCCAACTACCAACTGGGTTACCCAGTCAGCTCTGGCATCCCCAGAGAAATGGCTTTATGCTGAGTTTAAAGGTTAAACCCCAAAGGAAAACATCTCTGGGGTCTACAGGAAAATTAACATCTTTAGCTTGGTATTTTGGGACCAGGCCTACATATTTTCCTATATCTGTAGTACATGTAGATTCATGAGACATATGTGGTGCAGGCTTGGGGCTGTTGGAAAAATATTTTCTGATGTTCAGGACAGCTGTGCATGTATTTGAAATAGGTTCCACCTAGGCACTGCTAATGTTCTTTGAATCTGACCTTACTCCTTCTGGAACACCTTCCCAGGCAGAGACAGAGATGGTCACAAAGCTAGGGGAGGGGCTATCCGCTGGGTGGACAGATGTATGTTGGGTCTGGAACAGCAGGCTTTTCTTTGTTTGGGGAGTGGCCTGCTGGCACTGCAGAGCCTCAGGAGCCAGGCTGGGATGATTCTGATTATTTCAGAAAATAAGAGGAGAATTGCAGATGTGTGAAGATGGATAGCAATAAAATGTGTATTCTCTGTGGTCCATCTCTAGTTTGAGAACCTCCCAAGCTGATTCTTCTCCATTGCTAGGGCTGAGTCCCAAAGGATCCCAGAGAACATAATTTTCCAGGAAATAATAGTTTGTTTGTCTCAACCTTAGTCAGTGTTTTATTGCTGTGAAGAGACACCATGACTACGGCAACTCTTATAAAGGAAAACATTTAATTGGGGCTGGCTTACAGTTTCAGAGGTTTAGTCCATGTCATCATGGTGGGAAGCATGGCATGCAGACAGACGTGGTGCTGGGGAGGTATCTGAGAGTTCTACATCTGGATCTGCAGGCAGCAGGAAGAGAGAAAGCCACTAGGCCTGGCTTGAGTCCTTGAAATCTCAAAGTGCACCCTCAATGACACACTTCCTTCAACAAGACCACACCTACTCCAACAAGGCCACACCTCCTAATCCCTCCCAACTAGTGCTACTCCCTGATGACAAAGCATTCGAACATTTGATCCTACAGGGCCATTTCTAGTCAAACCACTATGGTCCCCATGACCTCTTATTTTCCCCGTGATATAAGGTAAGAAGTGGCTTACCTGGAGAGAGACTTTCCTTCGGTACTGACTCTGAGGTGTCATCCATCAAAATGCAGCATCAATGGTCATCATAACCACCCTAGGAATATTTCATTTTGTGATCACATTGTATAAAATGCCCTCCCCAACTTCTGGGTTTCCTTCTGGAAGAGATTCTGTGGTAGTTTAGCATCTAAAATGAAAGCCTGCTCGCCTGACCTCTTGATCCTTGGAAATCCCCTGCCTTATCTCTGTAGATGCAATGGTCATCAATGGGTTGGCAATGTCTTTACCTCAATGGATACAATGGTAGTCAATGGGTTGGGAATGTCTTTACCTCTGTGGATGCAATGGTAGTCAATGGGTTGGCAATGTCCTTACCTCTGTGGATACAATGGTAGTCAGTGGATTGGGAATGTCTTTACCTCTGTGGATACAATGGTAGTCAATGGGTTGGCAATGTCCTTACCTCTATGGATACAATGGCTGTCAGTGGATTGAGAATGTCTTTACCTCTATGGATACAATGGTAGTCATTGGGTTGGGAATGTCTTTACCTCTATGGATACAATGGTTGTCAATGGGTTGGCAATGTCTTTACCTCTATGGATACAATGGCTGTCAGTGGATTGGGAATGTCTTTACCTCTATGGATACAATGGTAGTCATTGGGCTGGGAATGTCTTTACCTCTATGGATACAATGGTTGTCAATGGGTTGGGAATGCCAAAGACTATCATAACAGACAGACAAGCAGTGCTGGGGGTGGTAATGCCCTAGGCAAGGGACGCAGCCATCTTCTGCCTTTGCTGAGGGGCAAAGGCAGGGGTTTATAAGTGCTAGAGTGGTGATGCATTGGGGTTGTACTGATTAAAGACTGAAGACTGGCCCTCTAAGGAGAAAGTAGGCCTCCCTGATTCAAACACCTATGCTGTTCATTGGTCAGGATTCCTCCACTAAATCTAGGAAGGGTCTAGTTTCTTGGAGTCACTCAGCAGTTGGAGTCTTAAACAGTATGAGCTGAGTAGGAGAGTTGTGATGAAATACATGCCCGAGTCCTTGTGTAAAGAGGATGCCCACTCAGGAGAGCTTTGTTAGAAATTCTCCAGACAGCCCAGGAAGTCTTTCATGGGATTCCTTTGTGAACTTGATGCTTGGCACCTTATACACCCACACTGGGAACACCCCGAGTCAGGTGCCAATAGAAAACCTCGACTCTTCCCTTCCAGGGAATGGGCACAAGGAATAGAATGAATTTTAAATCCAGAAACTGCCTCTCCCCCTCAAAATCAGTCTCTCAAATGCATCTGGCCTTCAATCTTTCGTTTCACCAATTTCTATAAGGTTCCCTCCTTTCTTTTTTTCATATTCCAAGAACAGACACTGTTATGGGTGGACTGTTGATTTCTATTCTCTGGTACAGCCTGAGTACAGGGTTCTCTTTTCTTTTTACTTTTTTTTTTTTTGCCTTTTTATACTTTTTAATTACTTTAAAATTTCAGTTCCCTGTTTTCTATTGGTGTCTTTTCTTCTTTTGATTATTTGCTTAAATATTGGCAGGGAATCTTGTGAGTTTTCGTTTTGCTTTTTTATTTTGTTTTCAAGGGTCCCTTGACCACAGGAAACACAACAAACAGTGTGTGTGTGTGTGTGTGTGTGTGTGTGTGTGTGTGTGTGTGTGTATGTATGCATATGTGTGGGTGTCTCTGTAAACACTGTGGCAAGCAGAGTGTTGATCCACAGGGGGCAAGAAGGAAGTCTGGTTCAATAGCCAGTGTTGGCTCAAATTTCTAGAATCTGACACCGAACATATTTAAGTACAGTACAATTTGGAAAAAAGTTTCCTGATGTGCACAATAAAGTTTAAAATATAATTACATTGAAACTCTTTTCAAAGTACATGTCACTTCTTCCATAAGTGAGTTTTAAGATTTTAGGTTTTAAGTCTTTAAGATTTATTTATGTATTTTATGTGTGTAAGTGCTCTGTCTGCGTGTACACCTGCACGCTAGAAGAGGGCATTGGATCTCATTATAGATGGTTGTGAGACACCATATGATTGCTGAGAATTGAACTCAGGACCTCTGGAAGAGCACCCAGTGTTCCTTGCCACTGAGGCATATATTCAGCCCCTAAAGATGGGTTCTATAGATAGACCAAATAATCTGGTGTGGTCTCTGTCATACAGATAGTGTAGAGGGCACCTAGGCTATTGTGGTGGTTTGAATAGGAATGGCCCTCATAGACTCATGTGTTTGAGTGCTTGGCCCATAAGGAGTGGCACTATTAGGAGATGTGGCCTTGTTGGAGGAAGTGTGTCACTATGAGGTGGGCTTTGAGGTCTCATATGCTTAAGCTACTCCCAGCACACAGTTTCCTTCTGCTGCCTATGGATCAAGATGTAGAACTCTTAGCTCCTTCCCCAGCACCATGTCTGCCTGGATACTACCATGCTTCCTGCCATGACAATAATGGACTGAACCTCTGAAACTGTAAGCCAGCTCCAATTAAATGTTTCCCTTTATAAGAGTTGCCATGGTCATGGTGTCTCTTCACAGCAATAAAAGATGGCTGTTAACCATCTCTAGTCTTGTTTGTAAGAGTCTAGGGGAGTCAGATGTGGCCTTGGTCATACCAATAGCACAGAGGTCACCAAGGCTTTTAACCACTTCCATTCTCAGCCTTCGGGGCAGAAAACAGGTCACACATTTCTTCCTTTGAAGAGACAAGCCTGAATGTTTAACATTTCTGGGTTTCCTAGTGCTTATCTGTGAGCACAGGGACCTTGTGCCCTCTACAAACAACCAAAAACTATTCCTTAAGACCTGCTTAAAAGAGGAAAGCACCTAACTTTGGGAGAAAGGCAGTTGGGAAAGGAGAGCTATGGTTGAGTGATTCATAGTAATTCTGTGCTAACGCGGTGGCATCATATGTTTGTGTTGGTAAGTGTAGCGGATCGTACCTTCTAAGGAACCCCACTTATCTGGACTTAAAGAATGGAAGTGTTGGAGCAACAGAAGGGTGATAAAGAACAGAGTGGAAATAGTCGAAGCCAGCAGGATCGGTTGTGGGAGGAAGCAGAGCTCCAGGAGACATAAGCAGAGCTCCAGGAGACATTAGCTTTAACCCGGAAAACAGCAGCTGGCTTTTCAATCATGTTATAATCACATAGAGTAACTTTGTCTCAAGCCGGCCTCTCTGTGTCTTGGTAATCGTGAGGCTCTTGCAAAGTTTCTCTGCTGAAATTGTCAGTGAGCTCTAGCTTTGTGGTTGGGAGTGGGGTGTCCGTATTCCAAATGAACGCCGATCTTTTTTGTCAGCCCAGCCGCGTTTGCTATATCAAGTTCAGAGAAAAAGAGAATGCCAACCTTAATCCACCTCTTTCACTGTCCTTAATATGACGCTGTTTTTAAATTTTATCCAGTCCCGCACACCAGGCACATCATTTGTCAGGGAGTGTCGAAGGCCTACCCGAGGAAGATGTGGGAGTCACTCTGGGATCCTTTCTGCCGGCTCCTGTTTTGTCCTCAAGCTGTGGCATTGCTCACCTTTTGTTTCAAATTAATTCCTTTTAAATAATTAACAGTGAATTTCTCTCATGAGTCAGACATTAAGGAAACCAAGGCAAGAAACTGCTGCGTACTAATACAGTGGAGAACTGAGATTTCTCTTATCCTTAGTTGATTTGACTGTTAACTGTATGATTCAGTGGTACTTGGCATATTCACCACATTGTGCAACCACCACCTCTATCTCACTCGAAGTCTGTAACACATAAACAGTCCTCAGTCCCTTCCCCCAGAGCCTGGCAATCACCCATGCTTTCTGTCTCTATGGACTGTTGTTTTTGTTTCCACTGGTGTACTTAGAAGGAAAAAGGGCATTACATTTTATACACTGCCATGTGCCTAAGGGGACCCCTGGGCATTTTCCTACGACAGCGTGGGTGCTTATCCCCTTTCTGGACTGAGCCACTGTGAGTGGTTTCTCCCCAGCCTAGGGCCAAGGCAGAGGGCCCAGTTAGTTGCAGGGGCCAGTCTGCAGAGCATGCCTCCTGATGCCCAGGTGCTTTTTCTAGGATGGTTGGTTCTGATGTCATCCCTCTGCCACATATCTATGGAGCACGAATCAAGGGTGTGGAAGTGTTCTGTCCTCTGGAACCCCCACCTCCGTATGAAGCTGTGGTGAGCCAGATCGATCAGGAACAGGTATGTCCAGAGGAAATGGGTGGTACACCTCACATAGATGATGCACTCACATCATCTGAAGGAGTTTACTGAGGTCCTCTGAGCAGTGATTTGAACATCATAAAGAGCCAAATACTCTTTCTCCCTTCCTTTGTGATGCAGGAGTCTTCATTCCAAATGCCAGAAGGACCAGAAGCTGCTGCGAGCCCACTGGAGCCAGTTTGTACACAAATAACTCAAGGTAACACACATCTTCACTTTCCCAAGCCATAATTCAATAGATTAGAACATCTACTGAGTGCTCGGACCAGCGATTTGCTGGAGGTAAAGTATTCTTGGAGCAAATGGTTCGGCCCACATCCTCTTGTCAGGGCCAAAATACTGTCAGCTCTCAGGGCTTAGAAGTAAGATCTAAAATGTGAACAGGAAGAAGAAAAAACATACTGAAATAAAGATAAGCGCTTATAATCTTTTTATGAATAATCAGACTATCCTCAGGAACCCCTGGAATGGAGTGGAGGTGAATTTGTGATTCCTGTGTTTCCTAATCTATTTTTTTGTTCTGTTAAAATGAGCTGGGCTCCTTTAAAAGAACATGAGTTTCATGTATTGCAGTGTGTATTCACCCTGTCATTTACAACCAAGGGTTTTAATGCGTAGAGAATTAAGATTTTTCAGTCCTGTGGCCTATGCTAGAGTCAATTTACATTTATCCTTGTAATTTAAGGACACCGTTGTCCCAGCTTTCTGTCTTTGGGGAGGTTTTAAATGGCCTAGAGAATTGTCCACTGGTACAAAATTGCAGATGGCAATGAATAATGGATTGACTTGGGCCATTTCCGATGGAGGTAGCTTTTCAGTAGTGCTGTTTGGAACATTTTTCTATCCACCCTACATCTGGGACAGGGCAGACTGTGCCCCTGCCACTGAGCTACAACCTGCCTTAAGAAGAATCTTAAAACAATATCCTCTCCCCTTAATAAGCATATTTGCAACTCTTATTTATCATTTATTTATTTATTTATTTATTTATTTATTTATTTATTTATTTATTTATTTATTTATTTATAACAAGGACTTTTCAGATCAGAAACTGAGCTTTCCAATTGATGTAGCTGCATTTCCTGAGCAGGGACCATCCAATTCCAGTGTGATTTATTGATGCATTTTTGCAGCCACTGGCTCCCTTAGCTGGGCTGTTGTGGGTGTCCCAACCTGGGTACGCTCTGGGCCAGGCAGATGTGCATCCCCTAGTCTTGGGTAACACCCTCACCCTCATGTGGGTGGCACCTCCCTGAAGAGCCAGATGCTGTGAAAAGCTCAGGTGCCCCTGGAGGCTGCAGCAGGATGTCCTGGCGAGAAAGATCCTGAACACCCCTAGGAAACAGACCAAACTGATGGGCTCGCCCGGCCTCTTAATTCTGCCCCTTGGCCTTAATCATTGTCCTTGTTGCCTTGTTTTAAGTGTGGCAGGGTGATTTGGTGATGAAGGCTTTGCCCTGGAGCTGGGAAGGAAAAACTGCCTGGGCCACCAGCCTAAGTAAATGTTATTAATTATATCACTCTTGCCTTGGCACGCTTGGGCCCACAGGTGTTTCCTGACCAACATTTTGAGGGCTGCAGCTGCTGAAATAATGTGTTTCTTTTATTTTTTTTTCTTTTTTAAAAATCAGGTGGGGTTCTTCCTAACACAACTGGTGAAGAAAACACGTCTGCATCAACTCCTGTTTCCATCCTGGTGCAACCTCCCAGGAGCCGGAGGGCCTTCCCACCTCTGAGGACAAGGTCAAGAAGCGACCCTTTGCTTCACCACTCAGAGGAGAGAGGTGATGTCATTCCCCAGGCCCGTGCTAGAGCACTGTGTTTCTCTGACTGGTGCTAAGTATTGGTTGAAGGGGACAGGTACAATCAGGTGGCTCTTGCTAGCTGAGGGCCCTTGCAAGTTTTTTTTTTTTTTTTTTTTTTTGGTTTTTCGAGACAGGGTTTCTCTGTGTAGCTTTGCGCCTTTCCTGGGACTCACTTGGTAGTCCAGGCTGGCCTCGAACTCACAGAGATCCGCCTGGCTCTGCCTCCCGAGTGCTGGGATTAAAGGCGTGCGCCACCACCGCCCGGCCCCCTTGCAAGTTTTAAGCAGTATCTTGAGGGAGGTTAAGAGGCCATGGGAAAAATGAGATACTCTACATTCACATTTGGAAAATGCACGTGGTATGTCTTTAAAATAAAAGAAATCATTTGTGTGTTTCGGGGGAGGGTGGGTGCACTGTGGTGCATTGATGGAGGTTGGAGGACAACCTGTATGGGTCAGTTCTCTTCATCATGTGGGTCCTGGGGATGCTGCTCAGGTGGCCATGTTGGAGGCAAGTGTCTTTAGCTGATGAGCCATCTTACTGGCCCTGGCACTTTGTTTTAGGCTAGTAGAATTTGTTCCTGAAGTCATTGGCTATTTTGGTTGCCCATGATGCTGTGCTGGGCACAACTGCAGAGTTATTATGTAAACCATATCCTGATTCCTGGTTGCTGGCAGGCATTATGAGAACCAGTCAAGGCGCATATGTTTTCACTCTTTGGCTCCATGATCTTGTGTTTGTTATCTTTTTTACTGTGTTTGAGTAGTCTTAATTATTGAAATCTGGTCATGTTTTAAAAACTTCGGATATAGTGAAACATGTTCACCTGCTTCATTCCTCTCCCCCCTTCTTTGTTTTGGGTTTTGCTTGAGTTTAGATGTTGAATAATTTAAAAATTTCAAAATAATAACACTGAGCCTTTTTGGAACTTATGAATACCTTAATATCTACAAACATCTCTCGTTCTAGAAAAGCATATAAAAATAAAGGAAGCAAAGGAATAAAGTGAACAGCTTTTGTAATTCAGCCAGCAGAGGCCTCTTTTGGGAAATTAGTCTAGTAGCTGTACTCTGCTCTTCGGAAACTGTGTGCGGATTAATTGGACAGTCACTAACCTTGTTCTCTTGGGTCCTGTCCGGCTCTTGTGGTCTCTGTTCTGTCCCTCTGACACTGAGTGTCATTTATCACAGCTCTGGACTGACCATATGGAAGCCACAGAGGACACTTCCCTTGTCTCTGCAGCAGCTTCCAGGTGGGAAGGAAGTCCCGCCTCCTGAGACTAGCTGTGTGCCTCTGCAAACCCGTAGGCTTGGCAGCCGGGCCTCTAGTTACAGACCCCACCTTCATGTGCATCTCCTGTATCCCACCTGGCAAGTTGAGTCTTTGGGCAGGCTGTGTGCCAGCGTCCAGGAGCACTTAGCTGTTTGCACAGCAAATGGAGACCTTCCTCAACGCCCTTTGAATTCTGCAGTCCCATGGAGGAAAGGACGTTTACCCTTTGACCTATTTTGCTAGGGAAGGCACCACATTGCCTTCAGCGAGTGAGTGTAAACCCCACTCGGTCCCAACATGGCTTTAGCCTGTGTTTCTGGGTGTTTAGAAGACTCGTTATCTATAACATGCACACGGCAAGCTGGAAGGACAGTTTCTATCCCTGGTTCAGAACTCTTGTCTACCTTTCTCCAGAGGAAAAGGAAACATTCCCTTCCTCCACCTGCTCTTCCACCTTCTGCTTCCTGCTTCCATCAACATCTAAATCCCCACCTATGAGGTCTTTACAGATTCAAGTTGTGCGCACTGAAGGCTGATGGCGGCTTATGGACACGTGGGGATCAGACCCGAGTATTCATTTCTTCACCCGGTTCATGGTGAAATAGCTCCTTGCCAGTCTTTATACCTTTACTGATGGAGGCAGCTGTGGAAGTTAGCGCCTGCGGCAGATTTCAAGACCCTCTTTTAACTTCTGGAATGATGTAACTTTCTGCACCTGAGTTTTACGTAATAGCCATAGGTCTGCCTCATAGCCGTGGTATGAGCCTTGGTAATAGAAGTCAGTACAGTGCCCTTGAGGATGTTTAGGACAAAGGTACTGTGACGGTAAACTTTGTGACCATCCTACAAGTCTCTCATCAGTCCCTTCTCTCTTTGACTCTTCCATACCTCCCGTACCACCACCATTCTTTCACTGGTCCGCCATGTTTTTCTCTGCTTGGCCATCCATTCCGATCTACCTCCTGTACTCCATGAAACACACTGTGCTGTAGTTTGCCCTGTGAATTCTGTGCCGTGTCATCCGTCTTTGCCTTGGGAACTGTTTATGTGCATGGTTCGGTGTCTCAGGACGTAGCCTATTGCAAGTACACGTCACACAAGGGCTTGTGTAGGTATCATCTGCTATCATTCCTTTCCTTCTTTAAGATGAAGGTGAGAGATACATGCATGGCCTCAGGCATCTGCTGGATGTTGTCTACACTGAGATTCACAGCCCGGGTCCAGAGGGGCCTTGGCCAATACTGACATGTTATTTCTTTCTGTTCACAGCCACCCCAGTGCTCAGCTGCGAAGCTGCAACTCAGACAGACAGGAGGCTAGATCTGGCGGCGGTGACCCTGAGGAGAGGTGTGAGACCAAGAGCATCGAGATGCAGACCCCGCTCCTTGATAGATTACAGGTCTTACATAGACACCAAGCTGCTAGTGGCCAGGTTCCTGGAGCAGTCCTCCTGCAGCATGACTCCGGACATCCATGAACTTGTAGAAAACATAAAGTCTGTTCTGAAGTCTGATGAGGAGCACATGGAGGAAGCTATCACAAGTGCCAGTTTCCTAGAACAGGTACTGTTATTATGATCAGTAGTAGGCGCTCAGCCAGTAACTGGTGTCTACCATGGCTGAAGTACATCCATGGTTACAGGCTCCAGGGACCTGGGCCTGGGGTTCATGTCATTAGAGAGGAAACCACAGAGCTTTCCTTCTGGGCTTCATGCCTTTTCTACAGTGCTCTTGGCCCAAGGGAAGAGAACCCCATCTTCTGAAAGGTAGAAGCATGCCTAGTAAAAAGCAAAGGATCTGAACACTATAGAGTTCACCCCGCTTATGGTTTCCTCCGTGGGAGGCTGCCCAGGGTGTGGGGTTGTCTCAGCCCTTAAAAATGATGACGGAATCTCAAGATTGGCAGGGGACTAGGAGCTGTTCACGTGCCCACGAGTTACTGGGCCAGGCAAGTTAGTTGATAGGACTTAGAGGAACACATACCTTTCTTTCCATAGATTAAAAAGTAAAAGGCTCCCCAAACTGAAGCCACCTTGGGAAAAGACAAAACAGGCGTGCATGGAATCCATTTGGGCCTCGGGTTTCTCATCTTTAAAGGGAAGGGTTGGGCGAGGTAATCTTCAGCCCTGTGTCTCCAGGGAAGTGGAATTTCCTCCCAGCTAGAACCTTCTCTTTACCCTTCGGGGAGCTGCTGTTACCGGTTGGCTATTTGCTTGTTCTTCTGGGTCAGTGGGGCGATGCTGTGGACATAGAACACTGCAATGCCCAGTGTTACTGCTCTGTGTCTTTGTAGTTGGAGTGCCCAGCCGGTGTGTCCTATGCTGAGTTGGGCTGGATCTCAGTGTAATCACTACTTCATTCCAGGGAGATTTGAACAATCCACCTCACTTTCCTTTCTGTTCCTCCTTTCCACTCACAGGCATCTGTCTGTCTGTCTGTCTGACTGTCTGTCTGTCTGTCTGTCTGTCTGACTGTCTGTCTATCTATCTATCTATCTATCTATCTATCTATCTGTCTGTCTGTCTGTCTATCTTTTTTTTTTTAACCCAAATTCAAAGTCAGATTCTCTCCCGCTCCCCCAGAGGCCCGTGGGAAAAGACTGTTCTGAGGTGTTAGAGGGGGTGCGTGGCTTCCATACCCTCCTGCGGTTGCGGTTTGCTCTTCAGAAGCGGTCAGTCAGTGGCTCCAGGTCAGGCTGCAGGCCGGAGCTTGCGTAGGCGTCCATTTCTCTCCTGACATCTCTGAGGTGCTCCGGCAGTCATTCCTGCCTCTTCACTCTGTCTGGCCCCAGTGGCCCGTTAACAGGAGTAAGCATTTGGAGTTGCTTCTCGAAGGCCGAAAGTGTGGCGAGGACAGTGCCAGCGCACCTACCAGGCGCTCAGTCTGCACTTTTCCAGTCCTGATCCCTGGCAGTTAGCTCTGGGTTAAAGGAAAAACAGGCTCTAGCAAGCACCTGTTTCTAGAATCTTTTGCCCCAGACCAGATGAAAGTTCAAGTATGGAGGTTATTGTTACGGACTCTGGGTCATCAGCTGAGGCCTTCTGCTTCTGAACCCCACATGGGGGTATCAGTGCCACACACCTCCCCAGACAAAAGGAGTCAAGGACAACGCAAGAGTACATTTTATTTCCAGCTCCCCTCAGCTTTCCACACTTCCGTTAGATCCACTTTACTCATTCCCAGTAAAATAAATAAATAAAACAACATTTGTCTTATAATAGTCCAATTTGATAAACAGTACAATTGTCTTCTTAATTGGGAGACAGGAACAGGCCTTATAGATGAATATAATTAACAGTGTTAGCAAAATTTAATATCACAGCTTTTGTGGGTATTAAATGTGTAATGGCCTCAAAAAATCAGACTGAAACAGAGTGGCTTTGTCCTGTGAGGGTCACTGGCAATAAGACTCCCTGATTCTTTCAAGGCACTAACAGTATCACACACCACAGTGACAAGATAGTTCAGCTTTCCACAGATCTGCCAGCCAGCCAGTCCTCCCTCATCAGTCCTAGCTGGACGAGAAATAGTCTATATTTTTGCGTTTTTGAGAAGTAAGTCCTATGTTATGTGTTTAAAGTTCTGTGACACATTGAAGACAGGCCTGGCACTAGAGCCCTTCTCTGGCTCTTGCAGATAGTGTCCTGCTTTTTAGGCTGTTTCCCCAAGGTTTATCAATCCACCTGAAGCACCACTGATCTTTATTGGCATTCTATAAACTTATTACCTGATCCAGACCAGACCAGACCAGTGTTTCAGTGTTAGTACCACTTGTTCCTTGTTAAAAATCCCAGGCTCAGAGCTGGGGAGATGGTTCAGTGGGTAGAATGTTTGCTGTGCCAGCCTGAGGACCAATGTTTGGATCCTCAGTATCTATGTAAAAACAAGGCATGGCGGCACTGGCCTGCAGCTCGGGCAGCTCCTGGGCTTGTTGGCCACTCAGTCTAACCAAAACGGCCAGCATCAGGTGCAGTGAGAGAGACTCTCCAAAGAATGAGGTGGAGAATGATAGGGGAAGACACTGAATGTCAGCTCTGGTCTACACATTCACAGAGTATGTTTTACACACACACACACACACACACACACACACACACACACACACACACACACACCAGACAGACAGACAAACAAACAAAACCAAAACCAAAACCAAAACCAAGCATCCATGTAGAATGTCAGAAGAGGTGGCAGGTGAGACTTGATGTCCCTAACAGGCTATACTACCCACATCCCTCTCCATTACTAGGAATCCCTGACTGGGAACACAGGGATATTGGGGAAATATGAAGAAAACAGTGTTAATAATAAAACAACAAAGTACAATTGAGTCATTTTATATGGCTTGTCTACTGCTGAAACAATGGAAAATTAGGAGAATTTCTTCAAAACTTTACAAAAGAGGTGAAGTTTAAAATTCTTTGTATAGCTGGAGTTTTTTTCCGGTCCTGCTTGGCCCATGGTCTGGACAAATCTCTCTCACCCACCAGTCCTGCAGCCGCTCAGACCCAACCGAGTAAATACACAGCGACTTACATTGTTTACAAACTGTATGGCCGTGGCAGGCTTCTTGTTACCTAGTTCTTCTATTTTAAATTAACTCATTTTTATTTATCCATACTTTGCCAGGTGGCTTGTGGCTTACCAGTACTTTACATTCTGTTCCTCATCATGGCTGCTGGCAGTGTCTCTCTGCCTCAGCCTTCCTGTACCCAGAATTCTCTTTTCTCCTTGTCCCGCCTATACTTCCTGCCTGGCTACTGGCCAATCAGTGTTTTATTTATTAACCAATCAGAGCAACACATTTAACATACAGAACATCTCACAGCACTTTGCAGAAACACCAGCCCGGCTAGCTCAGTCCGTAGAGCATGGGACTCTTAGTCCCAGGGTTGTGGGTTCGAGCCCCACGTTGGGCACCATCTTTGGAATTCTAAATAGATTCTACTTTGGAAAATACCCCTTTTTATTCTGAAGCAACTAAACATTAACATCCACAGACAGACACAAGGGGGTGGGTCGGAAGGCCAGCCCTGGTAAAGCTAACATCTTCCCTTCTCTTTTCCCAAAGATAATGGCCCCATCACAGCCCAGCACTTCCCAGGCCCATGTGCTGACCTCGAGGAGACAGCCAGGCGTGCTGCACCTTCGCAGCTGTGGAGACCTGAGCACCTTCTCCCTGGTGGGAAGGCCTAGAGCTGAGAGGAGACCCCAGCAGCGAGCTGAGGCTGAGCGGCCACACAGCCTCATTGGTGTCGTTCGAGAGACTGTCCTGTGAACTGAGGGACATGGAGGGCCAGTCCAAAGGATGGATGTCCTTCCTCAGTGCTGTTTACTTTCTCGGAGTTGGGGGTCCCCCCGGGGAACCTCTCAACAGGGGTCCTTGGGAGAACATTTATTCCTGCTCTTTGGCTCCTTTTTGTGCTGATGAGGGCACTAAGGTGAACTGGGGTGAAGTAGGTCCCTTCCGGTAGGTGTGCTCCCAGTTGGAAGTGAAAGCGGGGAGCTCTCCATTTTCTGCTGCATCTTGCGGCATCCCCGGGGCACGCACTGGGTGAGCAGAAAACAGGCTCAAGAGTCTCTGCCTGCCTCACCCCTTATGGCTCTTGTTGCCAAGTTCATTCCCTTGCTGTAAGGGGAGGGCTGCTGGGCTATTTATAGCTGCCTGCGGCCTTTGGCTGCTCAGTGAGAGGAACTGGCAGGAGACATGAGGATTAACCCCATGTGACTGCGGTCCTCCAGCCTCCTTTGGGTTACCCCCCAATCCCACTTCTTGAGGAAAAACCGGAGACCTGCTAAGCGGTGATTTTTTAATGAAGGGCATTAAGGGAGAGGACTGTGGTTGATCCCATTTATTCATGCTTGCAAACTAGACCACCTAAGAAAGAACAGAATAAAGTGTTGACTTTGGAACTCTGGGCTCCGTGTGTAATACTTCCGTGCACTCAGTTGACCAGGCCTTAACTCATAAAGCAGTGCTTCTCAACCTTCCAAATGCTGCAACCCCTTAATACCACTTCCTCATGTTATGGTGACCCCCCAGCCATAAAATTATTTCTGTTGCTACTTCAGAACTGTAATTGTGCTACTGTTATGAATCATAATGTAAAAAAAATATTTTTTTGGAGCTAGAGGTTTGCTGAAGGGGTCACGACCCACAGGTTGAGAACCACTGTCATAGAGGTTTGGAGCTTGGGAATGTGGTATTCAGGGTGCCCTATTGGCCACCAAGCTAGTTTAATTTCTGCAGTCCCTGAACCCCACAGATAACAATGCATTAGGCAAGCCCTGGGCTGAATTTTATAATGCTAGGCTGAAAGGCACCATGGACCTGTATTCTCGTGGGGCTATAAACAGAAATCAATAAAGCAGTTACTGATGGGATTAGTGCTAAGAAGCGAGGGGACAGTGAGGGAGGGCATCTTTGAGGAAATGATGTTTGAGCTGGGTCATGCCTTGGAGGACCGGGTATTCTTCTTTTCCAGGCAGAGACAAGAGGCCAGGCATACCAGTGACCACAGATGTGTATTGAAGGGTAGTTGGATAGGAGCCTGACAAACTGTGTTCTATTGTTGGAGGTTTTTGCTCTTTTGGGGGGCAGGGGGGCTTACCACCCAGCTCCCAAATAAATTCATTCACAGAGGGTTATTACTACTTATGAATGCTCAGCCTTAGCTTGGCTTAGTTTCTAGCCAGCTTTCCTTATCTTAAATTATTCTGTCTGGGCTTTTCCCGTTCTCTTACTTCTGTAGATCTAACTCTTACTCCATGGCTTGCTGGTTGTGTAGCTGGGTGGCTGGCCCCTGATGTCCACCCCTTCTCTGGCTCCTCCTCCATCTCCTCACTCCAGATTTCTCCTTCTATTTATACTCTCTGCCTGCCAGCCCCACCTTTCCTTTCTCCTGCCTTGCTACTGGCCAGTTCTGTATTAGCCCATCAGGTGTTTTACACAGGCACAGTAACACAGCTTCACAGAGTTAAACAAATGCAACATACACCTTAAAATAATATTCTCCAACAGTGTTCTATGCTAACAGTGAGATACCTCGCAAGTTTCGAAAACAAGAAAGATAAGCTTAATCATGTTTTTAAAGGATTACCGTGCTACTTGGAAAATAGTTAATTTAGATGGGTGAGGAAGGAAGGAACTGGAATCAGGCTGCCTGGGAGGTAAGCACTTGGTAGCTCTTATGGGGGCCCACCTCAGTACTATGATGAGGGTGTTAAATTCTTGTTTGATGCTCATCACAGCCTGTTTGGTGGAAGCTGCTCTTTGTCTGCATTTTATAGGATAATAATATTGCATGACTTGCCCAAGGTCACACACAAGCCAAGGGGCAGAGCTGACATTCATACAAAGTGGTCGGGCTCAGAAACCTCTCCATGTCTCAGCTTCCCAGGTGGTAGTAGTATTTGTCTCCTGTTTCTGTAAGAACATTGTTGAACTTTCTGCTTCATGGGGCTCCTCTCTCTAACCCCCCCCCCAATTAACTGGCATTGGAGCCAGAGTGGGCATTGGAGTGAGCTCTGGGGTCACTGAACTGTGGTGAAAAGTACGCTTTGGAAACATCTAGAAACAAGGGAGACATGAAGGGTCACGAACAGGCTGGCTCTGGCGGATTGTGCGAGTGAGCCGCATTAGGGGAGATTCACAGGGACTTCCCCAAATGGCAGTTTCTGTTCCTGCCATCTCCACCCCATCCTGAGTGAGGCACACATCTTCTGGCTTCTCTAGAAGTCCTCAGTGTCATGAGGTAGCTTATCACCAGAGGCTGGTCTGCTGCCCTGTCTTCCCGGTGAGTCTCTGCAGTGTCAACCTCTGGCATCACCGTTGGTTGCTGGCATGGTAGGCTGCCCCTGTGGCCACCTTCTGGAACATTCACTCCAGTCTTCCCCAAGTGAGGCCCGGGCGTTCTCAGCTTACCAAGGTTGGTAAGAGAGCTGCTGCGCACCCCCGTGTGTGGTCTGACCTTACTCACACCCCCTCTGTCCAGCCCCCACTCCATTTTCCTCCCTAGGCACACCTCTTTCCAACTTCTTGCCCCAGCCCCTTGCTGGTTGCCTCTGACTGCCACCATTGAGTCACGGAATACCTCAAAGGCTCAGGGTAGCAGACGGCTAGATGTCAGAAGTGTGAAACTTTGAGGCACGGTACAAAGATGGTCCTGGCCATCTGTAGCAGGCTTTTGGGGGGAAGCGGGGTGGTGGTGGTGGTGGTGGCACCAACTAGCTCCCAAATCATGACACAGAGACTTCTTAGTTATGAATGCTCAGCCTTATTTTATGCTTGACGCACTAACTCTCATAACTTAATCTCTTCATCTATGTTTTGCCTCGGGGCTTTTTCCCTTTCTTTTTGTATATCTTACTTTTGCTGCTGCTTCTGTCTGTCTGTCTGTCTGTCGGCTGCCTGGCTTCTGGCCCCAGGCGTATCCCTCTCTTTCTCCCCCATTCTCTTCTCTCTTGAGCCTAGATTCCTCCTCCTACTTATTCTTTGCCTGCCAGCCCCGCCTAGCTCTCTCCTGCCTAGCTATTGGCTGTTCAGCTTTCTATTAGCCCAATCAGGTGCCTTAGGCAGGCAAGGTGAAACAAATGCAACACATTGTTACATAATTAAACTAATGCAGCATAAACAAATGTAACACATCCTTACATCGTTAACAAAGGCAAGAAACAAACATAACACCCCTTCACATAGTTAAAGTAGTATTCTGCAACATAAACAAATGTAACACATCTTTATCCAGTTAAATATTCCATGACAGCTGTCCTGAGGACACTGTTGCTAGTGACAAGCCAAAGGGGAAAGATACGAAACCTGAGAGCACCACCCAAAGGGCTACCAGGAGGCAGAGGGCTGCCTCAGTTTATCAGAATTGCCTCTGCAGTGTCAAAATGTCTCATGTAATTCTAGAACCTGAAGCTGTTGGCGAAGACTTTATTTTCTTCCTTCACCTCTACGCTTTCTGTAATAATACAATATTGATGATACTACACTATTTTATGAATATTTATCTTGGGGGTACTTAGAAGTTAATTAATACCACTCATTTCCCTGCTTTTGTGTGTGTAAATAAGAAATACTCTCACATACTGGGGTATTAACAATGTGCATATATGCCCATGGGCTACCTGAATGTGTAGAGGGTAGGCTGTTCTGTATTAAAGTCCCATAGAGATCCAGAGGTGGGGACAAAGGATTTTAAATGTGACATCAGAATGATACCAGAGCATTGATTACTGAGCATAGAAATGGCGAAGTAAGTCTTCACAGGTGAAGTAAATGTCATTCAGGATGGCTGGCTGGCTAGAACATTGTACAATCATGGTTGGCTCCGCTTCAATGAGTGAGAACACGGTGCTCACTCTGTGACATTGGCACAGGATAAACTAGGATGGGGGTTGCTCCTTCAGATTTTTCCAGCAAGCTCGATGTCTTGGCGTCTGAGGCCACAGAGAAGGACTTTCCCAAGCTTTTACACTTCATGAAGACTAGCTGAGGCATGTCTGGCTGGCAGTTGTCCGAAGGCTTGCTTTCCTAAGAGGCCTGCCTGTGGTGAGGTTTTGGGGAGGAGGCTCTGAGTTCCAGCTACCTCCTGTTCTTTACCGCAGGAACCGGACTTTTGCTGAAGGCCTAACTGGTGGAATCTGGTTACCCTCTCCACTCACTTTGCACGTGAGGGAACTGAGGCACGGTATTAATTGTGCAGCCGAGGTGAGAGGCCAGTACTTCCCACTTTGGGACCAGAGCTTTTGGTTAAGGACAGAGCAACTCAATTTGGGACAAAACAACTCCTTTCCCCAAATCTGTCACAGACTAAAGTCGTTTGTAAATGACAGTAAACTGGCTTGACAGAAAAATAAAATAGCAATAAAAAAAGGCCTGTATAGCATAGCCCCTTTCTCATTAAAGAGGTTTATTTTTTCAAGTACTTTTAGACTCAGTGGAAAGTTGAGTGGACCGAGCAGACTCTTCACTGTCTTCTGTCCAGCATAGGCATAGCTTTCCTTATTGACAACATTCCCCACCAGAAGGGCACATTTGTCACAATGGACCCAGAAATAACACCCAAGTTCACGTGTGTGGGGACTGAATGAAGTCCTGAGTGAATGTGTGTTACTGTCATGTCAAGGACCCCAGTTCCTCAGACCCAGGAAAATAGCAAAGCCTTCCCTGGGTGGGGGAGCAGAGGGATGACAAAGCCTTCCTCAGTCTACATGTGGGTGTTAGGAGTGACTGACTGTTAGCTAAAACCAGTGAACGCGGGAACTGTGAATCGCAGCGTCCTCCTCCTGGGCAAACCTGAGAACGCTCTCCTAGAGAGAATACCCGCCAAGATGAACTAGCCCACCTCCTCAGTGTCCGTGTGTAATAAACCTTCCTCCTTGCCCAGCTGTGTACCATGAACTCCTCTCCTCAGCGGTATCCAATAAATGAGCCGAGTTTCCGGGCTGCTGCTCTGTCTCCGTTAGAGAGCACAGTGCGCCCGATCTCAGCTTTTCTGGACGTGGGTGTCTGCTGTTTCTTCATTCCATGAGCCATGCAGGTGCACGTGAGTTTACTTTTTGTGTATATCTTATGGGTATAGACAACTGTGTGCCATGTATCCACCAGTAGAGTACTACACAAAGTGGATTATCTGTCTAAAAACCTTTATTCTGAATATTAATTCCTGTCTCCCCTAGCTCCCAAAAGACACAATCTTTTGCTGTCTCTATAATT
Organism: Peromyscus eremicus; assembly: GCF_949786415.1. Lineage (NCBI taxonomy): Eukaryota > Metazoa > Chordata > Mammalia > Rodentia > Cricetidae > Peromyscus > Peromyscus eremicus. The sequence continues at coordinate 38,124,975 of NC_081416.1, forward strand.
TTGGCTTTTTTGGAATGCCATACAATTCTTACATTAACGTTTCCTGGGGTGACATGAGCAGGCCAGTCTGGTCACCTCAAGTAAGGTACCAACAAGAGACCAAAGTCAGGATTCTACCAAAATCCAGTATGAGGCAATAAATTTATTTACAAGAACATGGGTGCCCCCAAACATCAATGCATAGTGCCACTCCATTATAGATGTTAGCCCCATGGAGTCTGCACCATGGGGTCTCCTTCAGTTAACCCTCCAAATCAGGTCTGTCATAGACTTGGCTATCATTATATTGTTTTTCTTATTTAGTTGCAGTGGTTAATGGCTGCCAACTAAGGTTATCTGTCCTCCAAGATGGTGGTGGGATGGTCATGTTGTGTTCAAAGGAAGAAGTCAGTACTCAAGCAGTTGTTTAACTGAATTTTAGGGCAAAAACCCCGGAGTCTAGCAGTCCCTACAGGCCAAGCTCAGCCATCCATCCCAACACACCAGTTATAGAAACAAGAAATGATGAAAAGCAGAGAGAGGTGTCCATTGGGGAGGTCAGCAGATAAGGGGGTTCGGTGACCCCAAATTTGTCTTGGTGTATTGATATGAGTTTCAGTTCAAACAGAGGATGAAATGTGGCAGGAGGCAAGAAGTTGGCATATTTAAGCAGTCTTAGTCGGGGTTTGGCCCATTGTCTCAGCTTTTGACCTTCAAGGTGGTCCAAAGTTGTCAATCACGGCTGTTATCAGAGGGCCCAGTCTGGTTCTGCTAAGGTGATCTGCTCCAGGCATATCCTTGTCCTCATCTTGTACCTGGTCTATCCTGCCTACCAAGGTCCGTTGCCCCTGGAATCCAAGGTGCTACAAGGTTAGGGCCGGGACTTGGTGTTTTAGCTTTAAAGGGGGAGGCAGTAAGGTGGGTGTCTTCACTTTTCAGGCACGCAGGCTGTGGAGGTGACTGTTGGGGGCCTTACTAGCGGGAATTTGACCCAAAGTAAAGGAGACGGGCACAAAATGCCAGTGGAGATGCCAGGCTCTCATTCTATTTCAGTTACCTTGTGGGCTCAGGTGAGGAGTCAGCTCTTTTTAGCAAAAGTGGCTCCTAATGTCTGGAAGGGCAGCAGTTGTGAGCCTGTAGCGTTTCCAGCCAACTTCTTTCAGCCAGAAGGAAATATGTATTTAAGGTTGCTCCCATGTCCTTTTATAATTTGGTAATTCAACCCTTTTAAAATTATTTCAATAGTCAAGGCCTCAGCCATACATGTCCTTTGTGTCATGTAAGTTAGGAAGCAGCATAGGCTAGGTCTAAACTGAAGGAAAAGTGAATGTTTCTTACAGGAAAACACACTAGGCTACTCTCGAGCCACAGGAGACTACCCCATGTGCAGATCAGCCATGAGCAGAGCTGTGTATTTCTTTTTATGGGGAAGTGTGGGAATAGGTTTGGAGGAAACATTCCTCATAGCTCAAAATGTGTCTGTCTTTGTGTTAGAATTACCCTAATCTCCACAGAGATTTTATTATTTCAAGTCTACCATGCTGGTCTGGAGAGATATCTCGGTTAAGAGTGACTACTGTTTTTCTTGAGTTCTGTTTCTAGTACCCATGTTGGTAGCTCATGACTGTTATGCCCAGATCATGGGGACCCCCAAAAGACCACCACGGAGACTGAATCCCATATGTAAAAGCAAAGAGGCTTTATTTTCAAGCTCAGAGCTTGGTCTCTCTGTCTGTCCAATGCAGCAGCGAGAGCAGGAGCCCTGAGCTCAGGCGGGGTAGAGTTTTTATCATAGCAGAGGTTGGGGTGAGGGGATTTCCAGGGTTCAGGACCCTGATTGGCTGACATTTGTCTAAGAGTATCTGTAAAACAGAAATAGGTGTGTGCTGGACTCAAGGACGTCTGTCCATCTTATCTAACCTTATCTAATGGTTGGAATGTTTGGGATGTCAGGTACTTCTGGTTAGATGTAGGCCCTCCCAGGGTGAGGTCAGCTTATGGTTTTTCCTGGGTCTGGGTGTTGCCTACCAGTAAGCCTGTCACAGAAGCTGTGTCTGGGCCTGTAAGCCTGTCATGGCAGCTGTGTGGTCAAGCTGTTTTGCCCCTCTCCCCCCCAACAATCACATGTTAGGCCAGCTCCAAGGGATCTGATGCCTTCTTCTGGCCTGAGAGGGTACCTGCACACACTTGACATCCACTACCACCACCACCATCACCACCACACTACACACACACACACACACACACACACACACACACACACGAGAGAAAGAGAGAGAGAGAGACAGAGACAGAGAGACAGAGACAGACAGAGACAGACAGACACGGAGACACAGGGAGACACAGAGAGACACAGAGACAGAGAGACACAGAGAGAGACAGAGAGACACAGAGAGAGACAGAGAGACACAGAGAGACAGAGAGAGACAGAGACAGAGACAGATGAGTAAACGAAGCTAAAAGCCCAGACCATGCTAATACATTATAATGCAGGTGTGCTGAAGCTCCTTGGGACAAGGGCAGTCTTTGGTCAGATTGGCACCCATCTTGGCAGTTACTGGTCATAACGGGTTTGCCCTTGCCTCCCAGCTTTTGTTTGCTTTCCTGTGTGTTGCTGTTCATCAGGACCGGCAGAGTCCCTGGCTCAACCGTGGAAATGATCCTTCAGATTAACTTTCAAACGCCTCTGTTGGTTTTCAGAACTTCATCTTGTCTCTGGCCTGTACTGGCTTGGAGTTGGTCTGGGGCCGCTCCAGTCTGAGTCACCCAGTTTCCCCTGAACCTGTTGTCTCTCTGTGGTGGGACCTGGGGACACTGAAGAGGAGGACTGGAAGGAACAGGAGCAGGAGGGCACGAAGCCTAGTTTTGTACCTCCTTTCTGTACGGGAGGCTGCTAGGAGCTGAGGTTCCCTGGAGAGGTCTGCAGTGCCAAGGCCCAAGGCTCCTTGAGTCTCTCAGCATCAGGAAGAACTGGCAGAGGGAAAGGGAGCTGCTGCCAAGCCTCTCCACCCAGTGGGAGAGGAATTCGTAAAGCCAAACAAAGGAGCCCATCTCCACCTTTCCCCAGGCTGCTGCAGCAGAGAACAATGGAGGGAGTCCCTGGAAAAGGCCTCAACAAAGCCATCTTTGTTTACAAGGTGTTCCTCCCTGGGGCCTCCGAAAAGCAAGTCGAGCCTGCGGCCAGAAGAAGGCACCGTCTTTATTCCATTTCATTCAACAGGTTTACTGTGCTACAGAATCTTAGGCAGAGGGCCAGGGGATGTGGAGAGAAGGTAGAGCGAGAGAGAGAGAGCGAGCGAGAGAGAGAGAGCGAGCGAGAGAGAGAGAGAGAGAGAGAGAGAGAGAGAGAGAGAGAGAGAGGAAAGTCCCCCTAACAAGTACCAGTAAACGAGAAATAACAAGAGAACAAGGAATAGGTTCAATAAAAGAAAAACTCCATGCTGGTTAAAGGCAATGTGCAGACTTGATTCAAGCGGGTGCGGCTGCAAGTGAGTGGGGAGGTCTGATTCAACCCTAGCACAAAGACATGCAGAGATTTTTAAGCAGGGGTGTGTGGTGGTGGCATAGGGGTAGTGGTGCTTGGGTTTGAACCCAGGGCTTTGTGTATACTAGGCAAGCCTGCTCCTGAGGAGCGCCCCCCCCCCCCCCAAGCCTTTGGGTAATTCTTGACTGACCAATTCAATATAAGTGTTGTAGAAGGCAGGTCCAAGCCAGAAGACATAAAGTGGAGAATGAGGAACTGGTCAGATCTGAAGGGTGCAGATTTTCTGCTGAAATTGGACCAAGTGGGTCAGGGGCAGAGCCTGAGCGTCTGGAAGGGGATTGAGAGGGCCGGGAGACTCTGAGTGTGGTCCAGGAGAGAATCTGCAGTCTGGGTCCTTTTCGGAGTGGGAAGCGCCGTCACCACGCTCCTTGCCTCGAGCTGTGGCTTCTGAGTAGGGAGGCAGTCATCATCTTCCAGCAGCTGGCAAGCTCTCTTGGGTTTTGCCCTAACAAGAAGACAAGAGCCAAAATTCCAGATGAATCATCATTTCCCTCTTGCCGAGTGGCTGTAGGTCCCAGGTCTGTGGAGGCTTTCCCAGTGCCCTTTAGATACTGTGCATGGAGTCTAACCCAACAAGAGTGACTCACGGTGGCCTCAGGGAGAGAGATTAGGCCTGAGAGAATTCCAAGCAGGGAGACTTGGTGGGAATTTTCAGCTTTTGTTTGTGAGTGGTTTTGCCTTATGTGCCTCATGCCTGCTTTTGGAAGGTGAGTGAGTTTTCAACAAACCTAACTCACAAACCAGAGGCATTGGGGGGGGGGGGGGAGGACTGCCGCTGTATTTTGTAGATCAGGAGCCAAATATTCAGTGAAGGAAATTGCTGGAGATTACAAAAGTAGAAGAACGGTGTGGTATCTGTTTTCTGCCTCTGTCATGAGAGGTTGCTTGTTATTCCAAGAACACTGATGCATGGAAATTGGGAGGTAAAGAGAATACACAGACACACAGAGAGTTAAAACATCAATACCATGACATCAGTTCTCTTTAAGATTTTTTTTATATTTATATATGTTCTTATTTATTTATTTATTTATTTATTTATTTATTTATTTATTTATTTATTGTGTGTGCGTGGACACGCATCGCGCGTGCGCGCGCACACACACACGTTGCAGTGTATTTGTAAAGGTCAGAGAGTTGATTCTCTCCTTCCACTATGTGACCTCAGTCCCAGAGACTGAACTCAGGTCATCAGGCTTAGCAGCAATGCCTTTGCCTGCTGAGCCATCTCACCTGCCCATTTCTAAAAAGAGCCATGACGACGCCAAGTGTGGACTATATATAATCCCAGCACTCAAGAGACTGGTGATGAATCGCGCATTCGAGGCTAGTCTGGATTACATAACAAGACCCTGCCTCAAAACAGTCTGACTTTATTTATTATGGGATCTTTTAGAACTATCTTTTCTTATTGCAATGGCCAGTGTTTCTAGTGCAATGAGGAAGAGCATGAGATAGATACATTTTTACCTTTTTCCTGATCTTAGAGGAAATATCCCTGGTGCTTTCTTACTTTTTTAGTTTTAGAGACAGGGACTCATGTATTCCAGGCTGGCTTTGAACTTCTGAACATCTTGCCTCTACGACCTTCACCTGTCATGTGCTGGTAGTACAGGAACATGCCATCATGCCTGATTTATGCGGTGCTAAGGGTTGAATCCTTCATCATGCTGGGCAAGCACTCTACCAACTGAGCTACATGCCTATGTTCCAAAGAATATATTATTTATCATAATAAGGTGGGCCCATACCATGATATTAATGGGTTTCTATCTGCAAAACTCTTGAATTATTGAACAAACCCCACTAATTCGTGGTGCATTATTTCTTAATGTAACATGGGAGTCTGCTAATATTTTATTTAGACAATTCACAATGGTATTTGCCAGTGGTATTTGTATATTTTTTTATACTGACTTTATCTTATTTCCACATAGGTATTATATTTTCTCTATAAAGTTAATTAGATATTTCCCTTCCTTTTTTGTGCCCTGAAATATTTTAGAGCATTGGAATATCTGATCTTTGATGATAGATTCAATGGTGGATGGTAGATTTCTTATTCTGGCTCTTTTATGTGGAATAGTTCCACAATACATGTCTGTAATTGTGTAATATATATTCCCTCCATACCTTTTGGTACATGTTTCTTTGGGTCTTCATTGGTGGGAGACTCTTGTATGATGTAAAACTTACATTAAGTAAGCTTGTACTTTTTTGTTTGTCTTGTTCACGAACCTATGATGAGCAGAGATTTTGACCCTCTCTCCTGTGATTTCTTTTCAAGCCCACCACAGCAACACTTGGGGACTTGAGGAGTCATTCTTGTCCCCAAGGGGTTTGTCACAAAGGGAGTTTGAACAGGAAGATGCTGTCCTTCCGGATGGTTCAGTTCATGTCTCACCTTCCTCTGTGGTTAGGATAAGATGCTGCTTGTGCTCACACATCCACTCGCTCAGCATGTGATTTTCAAGGAGTGCATAGATGCCAGGCACAATCCCAGATGCTGGGTGTTGTGGTAGAATGTGAGAGGTCCCCAAAGTCTCATGTACTTAAACACTAGGTCCCCAGCTGGGCCAACAGTCTGTTCAACTTGTGAGGTTGGGAGACCCCCTTGGGGTGGGGCTTGGCTAATAGAACTGGGTCACACAAGGAGAACCTTTGAAGGTCATAGGCCTGCAGAGAGTCCACTCCTGGCTCTGACCTATACTCTGCTTCCGGTTGCCTAAATGCTGGCATACCCCTGTCGCCACGCCCCTTTCCCCAAGCTTCTGTGCCTTCCCTGCATGATGGACTGGAATTTCCTTGAATGGTGACCCCCAAATACACTTTGACTTCCCTAAATTGCTTAGGTCTGGTATTTTTGTCCCAGTGATGGAAAAGTTAGCGTACAGGAAATGAGCAGTGAGTGGAGGACGGAGGTCTCTGCTCTCTTTCAGCCCACCGTTGGTCAGAAGGATCCTGGCAACGAATGAAAAGGAAGTTAAAGGAACAGCAAGGGCAAGAGAGGCTGTGGGTGACGAGAGCTGCCCCCCTAGACCCTGACGCCGCAGCCAGCATAGGTCCTGCTACACAGTGTGGGAGTTAGTGATGCTCCGGATTCCCTGATTCATGACACCCCCGCAGAAACTTAACGCAAGGAGAGTGAATTGTGTGGGCACCGAGGCCGGTATTCTCAGCATGTGTTCATGGACTGTCAGGGTCAGACCCGAGGGACAAAGGGGGATCTGAGGGTGGGGGGTGAGGGTGGGGATGGGGAATGAGACCCGAGAGGCTTCTGGGGTCGGCCCCAGACAGCTGTTTCTAGGACCTTGGATTTCAGGCTCCGTAGGGTGGTGGATGGAACTCATCTAGAAGGGTTCAAGACAGAAGCAGGTGATAGGATTAGCTCTCACCAGTTCTACCCCTGCTACTAAACAAGAGTAGAGCTGGGGGAAGTGAGGACAGCAGCCAGCACGATGCTGTAGACGGGGTGGGGCGAGGGTGGGGGATGGGAGTGGGGTGTGTTGTGAGGTGGGTGTGTAGTTGGTAGTAGCAAGTTCTAAAGAGGACAGTGGAGGTCACCAGCAAAAGTCAGATTCAGGCACCCCTCCAATTCCTGTTCCCCAGAGGCAGTGCTGCTGGCCCAGCACCGGAAGTTTCTGTTGCTTCTCTCCATTCCTGGCCAATGGATGACTTTCCCCAAACACTTCTGTTTCGTAGAGTGCCAGACCCTGTGCTGATGCACTGGGCAAAGAAGTGAACAAGACAGACACCTTCTCACCCACACAGCACTCACAGAGTGGCACGGAGAGGGGCAGAGGGCAGATCCTCAGTTTAATATGCTCGACTCTGGGAAAGACACTCCGTGCTCTTCCAGGTGGTGCATTCTGGGAACAACCTGGAGTTTGAAGATGATTTTTGCTGACAGTCACCAGGTAGAGTCACTGTGACTACTGAAGAGCTATGTTTGGAGGACTGTGTGGTCCCAGGAGTCTTGAGGAAGCGTAGAGGCTGTGGCTGGACGCAAGTTAGAACCAGGCTGGGAATGCCTCTGATGCATTAAGGCCTGGGACTTTATCCTGTGTGTCCAGCCAGAGGCCTGAAAGCTAGCCACCTGCAATGAGGTTCTGAGTGCAAAGAACTGGAAATATGAACTCTCCTTGCAATATTATTGCTGATACTTGGGAAAGCTTTGGGATTTAAGAACCAAGATAAGAATTGCACACAAGATTATCATGAAAATCATCAAAACTACCTAATATTTTGTAAAGAGCAGCTGTGTTTTGCTTTAGAAGTATATTCACAGCTGAGGTGTTGCTTAGTAACAATGCTTGCCTAGCATATTTGAAGCCTGGGGTTTGATCCTCAGCACAAATTTTAAAAAAAAGTATGTAGTTGGAAGTTTCTTTGGATCACCAACCAGCTCCCAAATAAAGACATGGAGACTTATTATTACGAATGCTCAGCCTTAGCTTAGGCTTGTCCCACTTGCTCTTTTAACTTAATTTAACCTGTTTCTCTTCATCTACATTTTGTCTTGGGGCTTTTTACCTTTCTTTCCTTCTGTGTGTCCTACTTTCCCACTTCCTCCATATCTGTCTGTCTGGCCCCTGGCATCTTCCTGGTGTTTCTTTTTCTTTCTTCTCCTGTAGCCTAAATTCCTCCTCCTCCTTACTCTCCCTGCCCAGAAGCCCCACCCACACCTCCTCCCTTCCTATTGGCCATTTGGCTTTTTATTAGACCAATCAGATGCCTTAGGCAGGCAAGGTAAAAACAGCAACACATCTTTGCATAGTTAAACAAATGCAACACATCTTTGCATAGTTAAACAAATATTCCACAACAGATGTATATATAGGATATTGTAATAAAACCATTAAAAATGTTTCCAAATAATTTCTAATGGGGTGGTGGGAGGGGATTTAAAAGAACAACTTTATATTTAGAAGTCTGAAAGGAAGCCAGCCACAGGCCTCTAGGGTTCTGGATTCTCTTTGGATATTGAGGAAGTCTGTGGTTATCTCCTCCCACCCCATATTTTCAACTTGCCCGGGTGTTTGGACGGGTCATGTGCTTCTATCCCAGTCCTCCAGCCCCAGCTCTTATGCCATCTCCCTCCTCCTCTGTGGTCTGGAGACTGCTCTGGCTTTCCCATTATTCCTTAAACAGTCTGAGGACCTGTTCTGCTTCAGGGCCTTGGCATACCCCACAACTCCAAGCCTGCTGCTCTGTATCTGGGCCAGGATCTCCCACTTCACACACACGTCTCTTCTTTCTCCCTCTTCCCAAACTGCAACCATCCATACTTCCTATCTCCCCCCCCCAGCACACATCATGATGTATATATTTTACCTAATAATTTTTTTCTATCTTCCTCTAGAACATAAATTGCAGACAGGCAGGGATTTTTGTTTGGGTTCTGTCCAGCTGCACAGAATTAAGTCTGAAGCCATGCTTGATGACTGACGGCAGTAATCTAAAAAGAGCCCAAACATTCCACTTAACACTAAAAGACCTTTTGATTCACCACTGCCTATTTAAGCTATTATAAATGATTAGGCTTTAAAAAAAATTTTTTATAGGAAGCTCTCTCGGTGCATTTTCAGTTAGATTACACTTCAAAGAATTCTGTTTTCACATTATTATTATTTTTTTGTTTCAATTATCCATTGGTCAGGTTTGTTGTGTTCAGGAACAACATATACCTATTATCCATTTGGCTCACAGATTGGAGCAGGCAGCCCTGGGGAAAACGACTCTTCAGGGAGCAGCGTGGGATGTCTGGGGGTTGTTCTTAGCTGAGGTGTTAGTGTTGGGGTGGACAGGCACTGGGTCCAGAAGTTGGTGCAGGGACAGTGCCAGGCGTGGCCCGTGCTTACAGGGCTGTTGCTGCAGGAAGCTACTCAGGGCCTGATGAGTAGCAACTGGCTGGGGAAGCAGGGTCAGAGGGTAGGGAGACCATTTTCTCCTGAAGCCTTTTGGGTATCATTGTGCCAGATAATCCAGAAGACGGACCCGTGTGAACGTCCACACACCTCTGAGTTGTAGAAATCTTGGGTGTCCCAGGTCAGGAGAAACACACCCCAGGGCCAGGTCGGCTGGAATTCTGAGAACCCAGCGCGGGCCACGGTGGTGGAGGAAATGGAATGTGGGCAGGGTTTCTGCGATGCCCCCCAAGAGTGCGTTCCAGCTTGATAACTTCCCCTCTCCGCTTGACTTATTTTTTTCATGAAAGTAACTTAAAAAGTAAAGCAACCGAAGGAGGAGGGCATTCTCCCCTGCCCCACCCTTACCTGTTTTGGAAGAATAAACCAGGGGGTCGCTAGATGACAAGAGAAATGGGGACAGTCATCAAGCAGGCCTGCACCTGCGCCAGGGTTTAGGCGTACTGCTGCATTTTGCTGCGCTCCACCAGGTGGCGCCAGAGTACCATAGTTTGGTCCAAGGATCTGGGCGCTCGCCAACAGGGTCCAGTGGCCAGAATGCCTGCTCCACCTTAAGCATGGCGATTCTTAGATTCCTGGGGGGTTTCAGAGCTCCTGCTGTCACACATACCTCATCTTGGTGAGAAATGAAATAGAAAACAGGTTTTATTCCCGCTTTTAACTGCGTGGACCCCAGGATCTAACTGTACTGGGCCCACTGGGCTCTTCATGTCAGAAAAACGTTTCCGATTTCACCCCGGTCTCTGCCTTCTGATTCACTTCTTCAAATTTATGTGCCGTTCACAAGCCAGCTGACACAGAGACTTTACTCTCTATGATTAGTGTTTTCTTTATCAGTTTTGTTAGTTTAGGGGATTGCCAAAGTCGTCCATCGGGCCCCGATGTGTGTGACTCCATAGTGTGACTCCCTCTGAGCACCATTAGCTGTGTGCAAGGGGCCTGCTCCGGGTGGAAGTACTATGTCCCGATGATGCAGTACCTTTGTTATCAGTGTGATCTGCTTTGATACTGTGCATGTGTGTTTGTACATGTGCCTGTGTGTGAGGGGTTCAGAGGTCCATCACTCTCCACCTTCATTTTTGTGACAGGATGTCTCACTGACCCTGAAGCTCACTCATGGGCTATACCGACTGGACAGCAAGTCCCTCAGGAGCGTGTTGTCTTCTTGCTGCCTTGCTGGGATTACAGGCCTGGACTGCCATACTGGGACTCCTAATGGGCCCTCGGGATGGGATCCGGACCCTCATGTTTACTTACATGGTGAACACTATTAATCTGAGCCAGCTCCCTAGCCCACACATTCATTTTTAATAATGATATGTTCAACATTTGTCCCTGCAGGGGAATCAGAGCTGGCTGCCACACACCATGAGCTTGGCTGTCCCCAAAGCCGAGTATACACCTGACCCCAGGGTGAGACCTCCACCGCACAATCCAGGGCTGTGGTTCTTCTCTCAAGAACAGTGGCCCCCAGGAGTCACCGAGGCTGTGACAACCCATGGTTCTTCCTTCTCCAGGGCTTGTTCTCTTCATGAGGAACCAGGGCTGGTTTGGGGGCATGGGAAGTGTAGCTGGCTTTCTTTGGGCCACCAACCAGCTGCCATATCATGACGTGGAGACTTATTATTAGTTATGAAAGCTCGGCCTTATCTTGTGCTTGTCCCACTAGCTCTTATAACTTAGTTTAACCTGTTTCTCTTCATCTACGTTTTGCCTCAGGGCTTTTTACCTTACTTTCATTCTGTATGTCCTACTCCCTGTCTGTCTGTCTGGTGGCTGTCTGTCTGGCCCCAGGCGGCTCCCTCTCTTTCTCATTCTCTCTCTTTCTTTCTATCAACTAGTTGCTAACTCCGCCTCTCTGACCCCAGGTTAATTTTATTTAATCAACACAAATGCAACACATCTTTACATAGTTAAACAAATATTCCACAACAGGGAAGGAAGCAGCTCTCTCTCCATTACTCGGAGCTGAATGTATCCCCTGTAGCTTCTATGGTGGGGTGCTCTGTGGAATTTTCCTGCAGACTCAGAACCACAGGCAGCTGGATCCAAGCTGGGCCCCTTTAATTAGCAGCTCAGTGTCCATGGCCTACTGCCCTCTGGAGGATCCAAGCCTGCTTCCCTAACAAGGAGGGGAGGATGAGGAGGTCCTTGCAGCTGCCGTGGGACCCGGGTCTGTCAGATGGGAAAGGGAGGAGTACATGGCCATGGGTGGGTGGGGCTCATCTTTACAGCAGCTGGAGTTCTTTCCAGCTGCAGGTTCTTGGGAGCAAACAAAGTGGGGGAGCTCTTACACTTGTTGATGCCGTAAAGCAAGGACCGAAATCCTCATACAGTTGCCAGGATTTAGGCGATGGTAGAGGGAACCGAGGGATGCCAAGCCAGAGGCACTTAGCAGGTGTCGTGAAGCGCATCATGGTTGGGCTGGCTGTTTCCTTCTGTGCTTGGGCTCCTTCGCTGTGTGGGAGGGAGGGAGGGAGGGAGGCATTCCCTACAGTTCAGCCAAGTGCGCCTGTACTGGCCAGTAAGAGGCCCGGGCAAAGCGTGACCTTTGGCTCCAACAGGCCTGGCTGTCCCCAAGAAAAGCTGAGGCCATGAAGCTAGAGTGGCAATGGAGCCGGCCACTGCCCATCACTTCTGTGATGGAAACCTGCAGAAGGGGTTTGGTCTACTGTATCTGGCCCAGGACTCAGCAGCTGAAGTGTGTGTGCGTGTGTGTCACATGCACGTGCACACGCTGGCCATGTAGACCATGAGCCAGCAGCAGTGGGTGTGCACTGCCACACTCCTGATACTACATGGCCTTGGCTTTGATTAGCCTTCCAAATCTCATTCCTGCTTCTGTGGCCAGCCTCAAGCTGGAGTCACATGGAGAGAATTCTTGGAAACGATAGTCTACATTTTAGGTTGACTCAGGGAATTCTACCACACTTTTTCCATGCTTCCCTCTAGTACCAAGTATGTACGGATCTCCTCACCATGCTGTTCCAGAGTCTATGCCTTTGAATTGTATAGTCTCCACCAAATGACCTGACAAACTCTGGGGTGGCCCACAAGCAGGGTCACTGCTGTGTGTGTATCAGGGCTCCAGAACCTGACTAAGCAGGAAGAGAAAGCGCCTCTGTCAGCCTCTGGGTTTGCACAGTGGAGCGTTAGTCAGTGAGTCACAGCCCCGACTCTGCCCGCTGCTGTAGCATCCTCATCTGGAAGGTACCTGTGGGAGCCAGGCTAGGTCTATAAAATCCTCATTCCGGCAGCTGCCCTCTGGGAATCTCGTAGGTATGGCTTTTCCCTCACTATTCCACCAGAGGGCGCCAAATCTATCGTTGGCTTTCTGAAGCCCGTGGTTTCCCTGGGAGAAAGCAAAGGAAGTGATGGAGAGTTCAAAATGCATGCTGAAGCAGTTAGCAATTAGAAATGTGTAGCACTACAGTTTTCCCAGCCACCTCCATCTGCCAGGCTACCCTCAGCCTGCCGGGCTCAACCACAGTCACCAGAATCAAGTGCTGCCTGGGGGAGACTGGCTTCAGGGTGTTCATGCCTGCTACCCTGTCAGTTTGGAGCCCTTGTTCATTAGACACACGTACAGCCCTCTCTCTAGACTCAGAAAGGCTCGTTCTAGCCAATCTACACAAAATAACTGCCATCAAATTAATCCCATGCTAAATGAAGAATCTTTAAATTGTGGTAGAAGATATGATAATATAAAAGTTACCATTTAAACCCTTAAATTAAAATGGTCTGAAATACATTGAACATAATTTGCTCTGCTGGGTGTGGTGATCAGTCTGCCCTGAGCTGTAAGCTACCTGACCATAGCTGTTGTGTGTGCATGTGCTTGTATGTGGTCCTGTGTAAGCATATGGGTGTGCATGCACTGTGGAAGACACACTCAGCAGATGTTCCCCTCAACCACTGTGCACCTTAGTTTTTGGGACAAGGTTTCTCAGTGACTCTAGAGCTCATAGATCCAGCTAGACTGCTAGCCAACCTGCCCCGGGGGATCCTCGGGTCTCCACCTCCCCAATGGACAGGCTTTTTACACCGTTGCTGGGGATTGAATCCAGGTTCATATGCATACGTGGCAAGCCCTTTATCGACTAAATCTTTTCCCTCCTCCGTGTTAGTTGTTTTTAAGTGAGTAGTTTGGTAGCTAGTGTAAAACACACCCCACGTTGTTGTACGATTAACCTTCAGCGCTCACACAGCCTGTAGTTGTTTTAAGGAAGGGATCACTTGATCCAGGGGGACTGAAACCCTGGGAGCACATTTGCATTTAACATTGTAGGAAGGTCGTGGTTTCTGTGCCTTAGTCTTGTTGATTAAAAAAACCAGCCTTTCGGCTTTCTATAGGTCCTCATAGGCTAACAGATTTTAGATCTCCCTTTCAGCTGCAAAAATTCTGTTCGTACTCGACACACGTGTCCCACAAGGTGAGCACACTCATTGAGGTCAAGTAACCGAAGAGCAAATAAAGCAAGAAGTTTAGAAGACTAAGGCCAAGTGATTCTGTGAGCCTTGTGGTGGCTGGGGGTGGGGCTGGCCGGAGGGGGTGGGGCTTTTCAGAGGGGCGGTACTTGCCGAAGGGCGGGGCTTGCCCGCACCAGCGGGTCACTGCAGGCTCTCAGGTCCTCCCTGGTGATACTGTCCTCCAGTTGAGGGGGCGTTGTCCTTTGAGCAAATACAGAGACCGGGAAAACTTTTCCTCCCTTCTCTCCCTGTGGGGTAAGGAAAGAGACGCTCCCACTCCAGACCCCCAGAGAACGCCGATGCCACCCAGCGCAGGTGGCTCTCTTCCCTAGCGATGAGGGTGAGTGATGTGGAGGATGGTACCACTGGCTGGCGGTGGCAGAGAGAGGGCACATGGGGAGCCAGGGCCTCTTGGTGAGGAGGGTGCTGCCTAGCGGCCAGCTGCCAGGGACACATCTCTGTCAAGAAGCATCTCTTTGTAGGAGAACTAGCCTGTCAGGGCCGGAGTGGGGCTCGATTTCATGCAATTCCTGGTCAGTAGCATAGGTCAACAGAGTGAGCCAGGAAGGGTGGAATGCGACCTTCTGAAGGGAACTTCTGTGGATTATCTCACAGGATGAGGGGGTGAGAAGGCACGAAGCAAAGATTCCTCTCGCTGCCCCCAACTCCATCTAGTTCTCTCAGGGAGGTGGGCCACTGCTAATTACTTAGGAGGTGACTGGGTAGAATGCATTTAAAAAATGGTGAAGGCGCAGAGGTCCAGCACAGGTATAGCCACTGGAGCAGTAATTTGATTTCTTAAACCCTAAGTTACTGGGCTATAAATGAGAAGTGGTGCTCCTTCAGGTGTTGTGGGGATTAAGCTAATCTGTGGAAAGTGCTCTGTAAAGGCTGGGCTCTAGGACCAGCTGAGAGTCATCCTCAGGACAGAGTGAAATCTGTCTTCCCACTCCACCTTGCCATCTGCAATGGGGGCACTCTGCTCTCTATGATGGGTTCCACCATGGTTTAGATTTAGTCGGTCCCCAAAGCGGAAGTGAGGAAGCTCTGGGCTGGTATTGCAGCCCCCAGTGTGGCTCTGTGGAGGAGAGACCTCACGCGCCCTCAGCTGAACGGAAGGTGATGTGGACAGGCACACCTCTCTCCAGGAAGATCATGCTGCCTTGGAGGAATGCGATTGGCTGTTGAGTTCCGTCTCTCTAGGGCAGGTGGTTATAAAGGGAGGCCACCCAGGTGCTTGGCCACTTCTTCAGGCCACTGGCTCCCTTTCTACGTGGGGCCTCTGGGCAGGACACTCGGATCTTCAGGCTGCTCGGATCTTCCAGAATTGTGAGTCAAATGATTTTCTTTTGAAGTTATTGTCCATTGTTATTTTCACAATTTAAAAAATAACACATTGAAGTTTACATATGTATGGGTTATTAAGAACTGAAATTCTCAGTAAAAGCTGTACCTATGTTGAAGATTCTACCAGGCAGACTGAGTGAACTTGGTGATTGTGGAGAGTTGGAATGTTACAGAGCCCAAATCAAACAAAGTATCTTGGGCTTTTATGAGCTCCCTTACCAGCCATACATTTCGCCCACCTCTGTGACTGACCTAGCATCCTTGTGACCATCCCATGAACCCTTTTAGGTTATAACAGATCATCACTACTTCCCACCAAGCACAGGCATTAGGAAAGGCATCAGTAGCATCTGAAATTTGCCGGCCTGCCCTATGTTTCCACCCGTGCGTGTTGAAAAGTTCCTGTATCTATAGCTGTCTTTTGTTCTGCAACTATAAAGACACTGTGAAACTGTTAACCGCGTTGAACGTGGTATTTGGGACAACCTGAATCTGCAGTCCTGGGTCATGGCTCACCCATATTTGGCTCTAGAACAAACCCCTTCATTCCCTTTGAGATGAGAGGTGAGTTTTGGGGTGAAAATTACCCTGTGATGTTTTGATATACAGAAACCGATAAGAAAAACAACTTCTGAGGTGTCCTAAATTTAATTACTGAGAGCCAGAGATTGAAAAGATGGAAAGAGGTTAATTAGTCGTAAACCATAGGCTAAAGGGCAAAACAGGCCTACTTCAATCTCAAGTGCACATTAAGACCTTAATTCACATCCCATCATGGCTGACCACCAGGGTGACTGAGCCCTGCTTACATGTAAGTGTTCTGTCTAGATGGTAAGCCCCAGCTAATCCAGAAGCAACCATTTCTCCTCTTAAGGGTTATTGTGAGCTGACGGTCATGGGGGGAAAACCACACCCGTGGGCTGCTGTCCTGTTCCAAAGCTTCCCCTGCTGGGAGTCCCACTTGTCTGGACCATCCATAACCCCTCCAGTTGGTAACACATGGGGGTGACATATTTGTTTCTCCGTTTACTAAACGTGCCGTTAGTCTTGACCGCTCTCTAGCCCTGCTGCTGGCAGCTGGGGGACCCTGTCCTGGGATCGCTGTTGCTTCTCCGGCTGCTGTCTGTAACGGTTCAAGGGACGCCTTGAGAGGCCTGTGGGGATGACTCAGTGGGTAAGGGAGCTTGCGGTGTGCAAGTGTGAGGATCCGGGCTGTTCTCTAACACTGTGACCTTTTAACTTCAGCGGGGCTGCTGGAACACACGGCAATTACATAGTTTAGTTCTCAAGGAAGTTGCATCTAGCATTACTCATTACTCATTCCTTTTTTTTCTCTTTCTCCGCCTAAGTTGCTAACATTCCTGTCTCCTTGGCCACTGGCCATCCCACGTGGACTGAGTTCATCTGATTGTGGCTTTGGTGATCAGTGATGTGGCCCACGTGCCACACACCTGTGTGTCATTTGTTTGCCCTCTTTCCCTTCCTTCCTTCCTTTCCTTCCTTCTTTCTTTTTTTGAGAATTAACTGTTTAGATTTGTTCTCATTTTTAAGATTATTATTATTTTTTTGCTATTGATCTCCTTATATATTTTAAAATTATCCTCTTGTTGCATAGTTTGAAAATATTTCTCCCACTTCTTTTTCGGTTGCATCTCTATTCTTTTGATTGTTTCCTTCACTGTTCTAGAAGGTTTTCAGGTTGATGCTATCCCACTTGTCTATTTTTGATTGCATTTTCTGTGTTTGGGGGTCTTATTAAAAAATACTTGGTCATTCCTAATATATTTCCCCTATGCCTGCTTCCACTCTTTTGAGTTTTATGGTTGAACCCTTAGTTCGTTTGAGTTGTTTTTTGTGTGTGGTAAGAGATGGAGGTCCAGTTTTACTCTCCTACATGGTCTAGCCTGTTCAGTTATGCTCTGGGCCCATATTTTACATCAGTAGCATGTTTCAATTGTTATAGCTTTGTGGTATATTTTCACATCAGATGATACGATGATACGTCCTATGTTCTTTGGAGGAAAGTCATTGGGAGGGATTGCACTGGATTGTAGATTGCTCTAGTCAGTATGAACCTTTTAACTGGTATCAACTCTGAGTCCACAGACACAGATGTCTGTGTATTTGTGTGTCCTTCCCAGTTCTTCTTGTCAATGCTTTCTACTTTTCACTGTGGAGCTCTTTTCCCTGAGATGATCATTTCTGTAGCTACTCTTTCCCGTTTTAACCATTTCACTGTCTCTCAGTAGAGACACTAGTAACTTCAGCTGGTTTTGTGTCTGGCCCCGCAACCATGTGGAGCTCACTTATTAAATCAGTGTCCTGTGGTGGAGTCTTTGGAGTTGTTAAATACAGGCTCATGTCATCTGTCTTCTCTTTGTTTTGTTTCTCCATGCCTCCCCTGCCTCAGTCTTCCTGTATATAGACAGGAATATGTCCTGACATTCACAGTCAGGCCAGGTCTCTCTCACCTCAGTTAATCTGGAAACATCCTTATAGATACACCCTGATGCGTGTCTTTCCAACCTCCTATGTGATTCTAAATCCAGTTACGTGCACAATGAAAGTTAACCATCATTCCCCACCCCCCGACTTTTAGTCTATTACATATCTTCAGAAGTGAGTTTCTGGTAAACAGCACACAATTGACTCAGGTTTTCATCCATCTGTTGGTGTGGTAAGGAGGGACAGGATCAAACCCACAGTAGTACGGCCTGGTGTACCAGAGGCAGGAGATCACAGCATCTGGAGTTGATGCAGGTTAGGCTACAAATCTATTTCACTGGAGCCTTAGTTCACTTCCTGGAGCCAGGGTTGCTGTGGACGTCTTTCTGTATGCTGTGAATATGTGTTGCTCTGATTGGTTGATAAATAAAATGCTGACTGGCCAGTAGCCAGGCAGGAAGTGTAGGCAGGGCCAGCAGAGAGGAGAGTACTGGGAAGAGGAAGGCAGAGTCAGGAGTCACCAGCCAGACACAGAGGAAGCAAGATATAAAGGCAGAACTGAGAAAAGGTACCAAGCCACACGGCTAGACATAGGTAAGAAAAATGGGTTAATTTATGTGTAGGAGCTAGTCAGTAATAAGCCTGAGCTAATGGCCATACAGTTTGTAATTAATATAAGCCTCTGTGTGTTTATTTGGGTCTGAGCAGCTGCAGACTGTGTGGGACAAGAAAAATTCAGCTACACAGGGTGGTCCAGAGTCTCCATCCAGGAGCATTAGCAGATCCTAATGACTCTGTCCCCAGGCTAGTGCTCCTGGATTGAGACTCTTTCCTGTCAATCTATTTTTTCATCATACTAAAACTAGGTCCTGGGATCTCTCATTTGGCTTTGTTAGCTCTTGTGACAGTGGTTTTAGTGGTGAATAGAGCTATTTAAGATGCTTCTGTGGGGAGACAACTGTGTGTGGAGGTGGGCCTTAGTCTACTACCACCTTTTAAAGCTTTTCAACCTCAAGTATTTTGTTACAGAGATATAAAGCATGGTAACAAAGACTCAGTGATTTGGAGCATAGTATGCTGCCACAGGCTCTTACAGTTCCCAGGACCTGTCCCTGGCGCTTGAGCTGGCTTTTGGGAACCCAATCCCTGAGCTAGGTTGCCTTGCCCAACCTTGATGCAGGGAGAGGAGCTTGGTCCTGCCTCAACTTGATGCTTTGCTGATGGCCATGGGAGGCCTGCCCCTTTCTGAATGGAGATGGAGGAGGAGTGGATGGGGGGTATTGAAAGGAGGTGGGGGAGGGAACAGGAGAGGGGAAACTGTGGTCAGTATGTAGAATAAATAAAAAAAAATAATAAGAAAAAAGTAAAAAACAAAACAAAACAATAACAAACATTTTTTAGCCTGTACCTCTCACGGCTTCCAGCAGCTGCAGAGCATAGTCCCTATGGGATCTGCAACTGGTTTTTCAGGAAGGACAAGGAAGACAATGTTCTAATGAACTAGAGCACTAGAGGGGTCCACTCATGCCCCTGGCAGCAGGAAAATCATGTCCCCAAACTTTGAGAAGTGGAATTGCAAAGAGTACTAGGTAAAAGGCTTCTGGGACACTGTCACAGAATCTTCAGGTTGGTCCCCTGAGGCACTGTGTTCCACTTTGGCCCCAGCCCTGGGCGAAGACCGACCACTTCTGTTCTTTTTCTTTTTTTTTAATTGTGGAGGGAAGGATTAATTTCTGCTTCTCTTCCCTCAGTGATGATACAAAGTGTGACACCTTTCTCCCATGACACCCAAAGGGCTGCTGCTTCCTTTTAGTGTGCTCCAGGGAGGCTGAGAACACTGTGGTGACAGGCCACTGAGCCAGTTTCACAAGATAAATACCTGGGTAGCCACCAGTCCCCATAACCCTTAGAGCCTATGAAGGAAGACAAAACCCTCCCTGCCCAGAGCTCCAATCCTCCCTGCGACAGCAAGGCACTCATTCAGCCAGGACTAAGAGGCAAAGTCCTTGTTTATTGTTGCAGCAATTCTTATACAGACATTAGCGTTCAGTTAAATAAGGAGAGAGCACATTAAATACATCACAACCCCAAACCAGACAACCGCGGCCACGGCACAAAGAAGGGGAGGGTGGGTCAAGACTGGTGACCAGACTGTCAGAGGAAATACATTCAGTGGGTGTGCAGTGTCCACATTCCAGGCTCACGTGTAGATATATTTTATTTATATATATTTATATTTATATATAGAGATCATTGAGTTTCGTGTATACAAAGAACGATATCCTTACAAATACAATACTATACTTCTCCCAATGTTTTACAGTAAGCGCTAACACACCCCGTTACAGAATAGGGGTGCTAGGGCATACCCCAGGTGCTGTGCTACGTATGTACAAGAGATTTCATTCCCACATGGTCATCACACACTGCCTTGATGGAGGGAAAATAAAACCGGAGTTGTGTGCTCAAGTGGATCCTAACCAGGGAAAGAGGAGCAGACAGAGAGGCAACGCAAACCAACAGGTAAGCCTTGTGACGGTGAGTTGAAACATCAGTGAGAGGTGGCCCTTGGTTGTAAACATTGGTGACAGCTACCCCGGTGGGTGGAGAGACCCGAGCAGGGCTCTGTGGGTGGGTTTTCATCAGTGTGCGATAGGGAGCGTAGGTGTGGATGGGGCTGCAGGAGGGAGGAGGTGGAGAGTGGGGGAGGTAGTAGGTTACTCTGGACTCCCTGAAGGCCAATGTTGATGGGCAATGTTCAGACAGCAAACCCGTGTGCAGGGAGGTGGCGGCCTGCTGTGTGCTCTACCCCCGGGAGCCTGCTGTGGTGTGGGAGGAAGGTATCGCTCGGGCAGGGGGCTCCAGCCATTGATCTGTGGGGCTTTCTTCCTCTCGTGAACTCAAGGCTGATGGTGGCTCCCTGAAGGGCTCCTGCTGGAGAAGGCAGAGTGGGTTGTGGTGCAACCTCCTTGGACTGGGGGTGGTGGTGAATCTGGGAGCCTGTCCCCAAAGCTGAGTCACTGTCATGTCCCAACTGAGTGGGCAGAGTGGCTCTGTGCCTTGCAGTTTGGGGAAGGCTGCTCCGTACACAGTTGGCCCCATCACTGGGGGTGATGAGATATTTACATATGTAACTATGTATGTGAGGATGCCAGACAAGACCTGACCCCAAGTTAACCACTCAGCCTGACGCCAACAGAGGAAGAGCATGCTCCAGCCAGGGGCCTGGATCAAGCTCCAACTGCTTTCCCTCTGGGTGGGAGGAACCACTTTAACACAAAAGACTAGGTAATCTTACAATCATGCTAAACCATTAGTTTTTTAGAGGAGCTCACAAGAAAAGCTTCTGAACCCCTCTTAAAGCTTCCAGGGTTCTTGTCCAACAAGAACAGAAAGTGTTTTCTCTTTCCTCTTTCCCTGGGTGAAGACACTTCACTGTGATTATTTGGGGGGATTATACTGGGAGTGATGTGTGTGTGTGGAACCTGTCCCTGACCAGTCCCAGGCCAGCCTCTGCTGTACCCCTGCCTTCCTGTTCAGGCGCTTGGGCATGGACCCATGGTGGCCACCCTGGGTCTAACAAGCATAAGCCTCTCAAGTGATTTTCCAAGGTTCCCAAATGCCTGAAATGGCAGCAATAATGTCTTTTTGTCTGATCCATCACTCTTTGGCAGAGGAGAGATGGCCTGCACTTTTCAGCGTGCGATTTTATTAGATACCTGACAGATTAGTTATTTCAGGAGGGGTGAAGAAAATCCGGGCCGTAGTTCCTGGTCTTCACATTTGCTGGGGTTTGACCTTGGGTTTGGTCACACAGGAGCATTCTGTTGGACACCCTTAGAAACAAGTCCAGATAGCCTGGCTCCTGGGGTCCCAATTCCACACAGCTCTCTCTCTAACAGCAGCAGCCCTGTCAATTCTCAGGCAGCTATCTGGACAGCTGGTGGCCGCACGTCACTGGAACTTTCGTACTAAAGTAAAATCGAAGGCTCCAGCGCAGATCCCTGTGAGCACCGGGCTTTCCTGATCCCACCCACCCGACTCACGGGGATGACTGTTTCCCTCCCTAGCTGGAGCCTCTTGTTCTTCATCTTGTTAGATTCATATCTCTCCCTCCCCCAGGCCCCACCCTCCTCTCCGTAAATCCATCCTCCCTAACACTGCTCCCTGAACTGCCTTGTCCACAGACACAACGTAAATATCCCAGATGCAGAGAACAGGAGCTATGTTCATATTACAAAATATATTAGATTTTCTTCCCCTGTCTCTACTGAGGTCATCAATGAAACAAAACAAAAACAAAAGCTAGCCACATCCCACATAAAAACAAACTGCTCTTTGGACCAAGAATAAGTGGAAGCTGGCTCAGAATAATATTAAAACACATGTACTAGACTGAGACATAATTCAACACATGAGGCACCTGATGGAAACATCAAGCCTTCCACACCAGCTACAAACTCCCAGACCTAGAAGACAGTAGATGTTGTTTCTGGAGCACATTTGGGGATTCCTAGGGCCAACACCAAGCATTAAGTCTGCTTGATTTTATGACTTAATCTAGTCTAGCCTTTGAACTATCCCATCCTCATGAGTGGCTGTAAAAGGGCCCGGGCTGCCTTAGCTTTGGGGTGGGAAGCAGGACACTAGGTTACCCATATCACAGTTTGTCCCTCAAGAACCTCCAGTCTGTATGTGGGGTTGGGGAGTCTTAGAGGGCACTCTGAGCCAATTGGGATCTGGAGGGCTAGGCCTGAGCCAGGAGGGCCTCTTTCTCAGGATAAGGCTGGCCATTTTCTGCATGTGTCAACCTTCTGCTAGGAGAAGGGATCTTCCAGAGGGGTGCTGGGGGTTCCCCAGACTGTGTGCTAGATTTTCAGCCTACCTCAATGCAGGTGGAGAGCAAATGAGACATTGTGCAGGGAGTGTGTGTGTGTGTGTGTGTGTGTTGTACACATGTAGTAAGTGCCTGTGCAAGAATATAGGAAAATAGTACCTGCCTGTGGTCATCCTCCAATTGGTGACCTTGAGTTATTCTCTAATTGGTAACCTTGGGCCAGTCTTGGCAGCCTGAGAGGCCCTGTGACTTCCCAGGATCTCTACAGTGTCACAGCAGCCTTGTCTAGGATGTCACGTCTTCTCTTATCTGCAGTTAGGCCTGTATTAGCACACACATTGAAACTAAAAGGAACTATGGAAGAGATTTAAAGCTGGCTCAGAGACTCTGGGCTGAAATGATGTATGACGCCCGAACTTCACAGCGGGCAGCGAACATCCTTGAAGATGTGGGCTGTCCCGGTCACTGCTATCTTCCCATCTAGTGAGGCAGGGAGAGCGGGAGATCAGCAACTGAGGGTAGGCACTGCTCAGTCAGCTCCTTCGCTTCCTCTGCGAGTCCTTCAGGGAAGTACGTGCCTCTTGGGGAGGGATGATGCCCCCTTGGGCAGTGACAACCCCCTTAGGACCCCCAAAGGCCCTCCACAATGATCCCAGGTAGATATTAGCTGTTCTCCACCCTCAAGGGGGGGGGGCACACACAAAGCTTCCCTGGTATGAAGGAAGGAACAGAAGAAAGCAAACTGGAGAGAGTGAGAGAGCCAAGAGGCCCTTGCCGACCTTCTCTTCCTGTGTAAGACCAAATGCTGGGCACGAGAGGGAATGTCTCAGTGGACACACGATGCAGCACACGAAACACGACCACGGTGAGGAGAGTCCTCCATGCATGCCGCCGTGGAGGTGCGGCTCAGATGTAAACGGGCTGCTCCTGGGCTGTCAGCAGTCTGTACATGGCTGCTGGCATCGTCTTCATGTGGATCTGAGGGCAGAAAGCCATGTTAGCTGGGGCTGGGGTCACGGCCATAGTACCTCCCACTCACTATGCACAGTTTCTAAGAGAGCCCATCCCTGACCGCCAGGCTTGGTCTAGGAAGAGTGAAGCCTGCAGGCATTCTAAAAAGTTTGGGGGTGACTGTAAGTGATAAGAAAATCTGGGTAAGGCTTAGTTTTCCACTTAAAGGCTCCTGTTTTCACAACTTTGGGGAAAAAAAGGCGGCTCCATGGGAAGGAGGGCTCTGGGTTTCTGGCTGCTTCCCTCTCTTGTCTTGGCAGTGTGGGAGCACCAGGTGGAACTAAAGCAGGAACAGAAGCCCCAGAAATGTAGTTAGGACATGATGTGAGTCAATGCTGTGGCTTCTGGCTTTATGAGTCTTGAATCTAATTTGTGTCTCCCAATCTCATTTGGCGGAGTTAATTGGGGAAAATGAGAGAATTTGAGGAGCCACAGACAGTAGCACCACAAAATGAGTGTTGAAGAGAAGGCAGGTGAGCTTACTTCACCCACGTCTGAGGCAGACCGTCTGCTCAGAGGAGCATCTGGGGGGGGAGAGGAGGCTCTAGAAGGTTCCCAGCAAGGCCAGCATGTGCCAGGGGGACACACAGTACTTCAACCCTGTTCGCCCCAGACCTCCTTCCTACCTCCCCAACAGCATTGGAGAGGATGTGGACGATCTTCTCATGTGGTGTGGCTACGACACTCTGGCCGTTGATCTCAATGATCCGATGTCCCACGCGGACCCCGCCTCTCTCGGCTATTCCCCCTCTCATGAGGCTGCAGATCTACCGGAGGCAAACACCAGGTTACACCTAGTGGGCAGTACCACATCATTGAACCTTGTGGGGGTGGAAGACTGTCTGCCCTGGAGCCCTGGTGCTCTAGCTGACTTGGTGAGGCTTGGGCCATTTAAATCTCTCAGCTTCTTTTTATGAACAGTGGGTTCTGTGGCTTGGTAGGGAGCTCAGTGATCGAATGTTTAACCAGCATGCACAAGATCCCGTGTCTGATCCTTAGCACCCTATACAGCAGCAGCAAAAGTAGGTTCTGTAGGTCCAGCCGCCTGCATGTGTACAGTCTCTGCACAGGGGCATGGCAGGTGCGAACTTACCAGTATGCTCAACTCCGACCACTTTCCATCCTTGTTGGGCCTATCTGTTGGCAGCCCGTGTTTCAGTCAGCCTTCCATAGTCTCAAGCAGGCTTACCCACGGAACTGTTTGATGCTAGAAGCATGTATTTTGAGGATCACCACTACATGATCCAGAGAGGCACTGGAAGCCTACTGTGTTCCATGGTGTAGCTCGAGGAGAAAGGTACCTGTTGTTCTTCTCAATTTGGTGGTCTTTGCCAAACTCACTTCTTACAGGGACGGAATCCATAGCCAGCTACTGCATATGGTTAGGCTGTGACCCCTGGTGGATGAACCCTCCCAGTGCTGCAGGCTGGGGTGCCTATACCTTACACGCTAAACAAGAGTGCCTGTGAACTCACTAAAGTTGACTTTACACCTCAGACCGTGCATCTTTATACAAAAAGGCAGGACCTGCAGCAAGGGAGCTTAGTGAGTCTGGAGTGAGCGGGTCCTTCCGGCTCTAACCTGCTCTCAGGTCAAATGTTCCATGGCTAATTTCCACACTGGAGGTAAGACTAAGGGTCTAGGACTAGGACTGTGGTTCCTTGGCTGAATGGTTACCTAGCACACTCCATCCACAAACAAATGAAATCTCAAGAAGCTAGTCAAATTACAACTGAAAACCCCAAATCTATTTACTGAAAGGATGAGGGGAATGGACCAGCTGGAAAAAAAAAATTCAATATACCTCCATTTCCATTTGTCAATATCTTGGAAAAGGGTGTGGTGTGGTGTGTACTTACAATTCCATTCTGGACGCTGAATCCCAGCTGGTAGCGAAGGTCCGGCCTCCTTATTAGCACTGTGGTCACGGGAGGGCACCTCACAATGTTCAGCTTTACTCGGGACTGGTTCTTTAAGCCCTTAAACGTGAATAAAGTATAGTGGAGATGGTGACCACTGAGTCAGGCAGAGTAAATAAAAGCAGACATGGCCGGACACAGAGGCAGGGTCCACACCACAGTCTTCTGAAGGCCGTGTGTGCCTGAGCTGGAGCCAATTCCATGAGGCCTCCCTGGAACCCATTCAGTCTGTGGGAGATGGGTGACCAGCAGATGGCTGGAAAGTGGACTGTGTCAAGGGACCTGGCAAAAGTACAACTATAAGGAAAAGAGTCACATGTGATTGACAGATGAGGATGCACACTGTTGGTGGAAAGTCACATGGGACATGGGCTTTTTCCTCTGCAG
The DNA here is from genome assembly GCF_949786415.1 of Peromyscus eremicus. Classification (NCBI taxonomy): domain Eukaryota; kingdom Metazoa; phylum Chordata; class Mammalia; order Rodentia; family Cricetidae; genus Peromyscus; species Peromyscus eremicus. The sequence goes on from NC_081416.1 coordinate 38,150,841, forward strand.
GGCAGACTCCAGCAGTGACTCCTAACACAGGGCATACACCTCAAAGCAGCAGCTCATTCCCAAAGCCAGTTCTCTCCAGTCTCTGACCTCTTCTTCCCCACTCAATGTCTGGAGAGCTCTAGCTTGTGGGTATTCCCACTACAACCAGAAGCTCCAGTGATTATTTGCCTCCTTAGGATGTGATGGATTATGAAGAAGATATGAAACATGAAGATTGTACATGGGTTCCTCCTTGGTTGTCTGCCCTTCCTTTAGTCCAGAATGGATGGTAGAAGAAAATCTGGCCTTTAATTAGGAACAGGAACCTGTTTGGAGCTTCCTACACATTAGCCAAACCTCAGGCAGGTCCACCTACCACCTCATCAGCTACATACTGAGAAGTGGGAACCAGGCCAAAGAAGCCAGCCCAGAAATAAACATGCCCCCTCCAGTGCTGCTGGCTCTGAGGAAGGCCTGTTCTGACTGGGTTGCCTCCTGCTTGCCAGAGCAGATGCTCTGAGGAGAGCATACTCCAAAGCTCTCTGTGCCTTTCCCTGCATCTGCTCTTCAGCACGGAAAGGCTCCGGGAAGATGTTCCACATCCCAATTCAAGAGACACTGTGCAGAAAGAAATGGCAATTTTTTTCATCTTGGAGCAAACAGACCACACTGGTGTGGTTGGAGGCCCTGTTGCTGCTATAGCTGAGGCCAGGTTATCAGAGCACTCAGGAAATGCCTGCCTGCCAGGACTCCTATCCACAAGACCAGCCGACTAAGAAATGGCTTAAGGTCAGCTTAGACCTTCCTCCAAGGGAGCAAGGGTACAAGGGTCTTGAGGTGGATGAGAATGTTCTCCACTGAGAGAGAGGGAGCAGCAATGTGCGGGGGCAGGGATTTGGAGGAAAAGCTAGTGTTTATTCAGGTCCAAGATATCCCTTAGAGATAGCACCCATGTGACTTGATGCTCACAGTCACATTGGCATCACCAGTGTCCCCAGTGAAACAGGCTAGGGAATGTGTTGGTCACAGGAACAGTATTTTCAGTGCAGCAGGATGACAGAGTGCTGCTCCTGCATAAGTAGCCAGTGACGGCTTTGGACTTTCTGTTGACAGCATGTCCCATCATGTCAACAAGACAAGACAGGTCTGGCTTTCTGCTCTGAGCAGTGGGACAAGCATAGCCGGGTGAGGAGGACAGAGCTGGTGTTCCTAGACCTGCGTTCCGTCATGTTTCTGCTACCATAAGCAGGCGGCTCTTAGGCATTTTGCTCTACCTGAATTTCTCTACTGTTATCTACCTGGTGACACTCACTAGGGTCTCTGCCAGGTCCAGTTTCTACATCTTCCTAAATTCCCCAATCTATGACACTGAAACTCAGCCATTAAACTTCAAGTCAGACTCAGTCCCCAACATCAAAGCAGGTATGGGGAAGCAAGGCAGGCTGGAGCTTGGCTGTGTACACGTTACAGTTTTCTAAGTGCCTCTTTTTTTGCTCACTTAAGAATCACTTATATACCAAGAAATGGGTTAGACACTGGACACCGGTAGGAATAAGATTCTCTACGTCTCTTGGAACTGGGGGGACATGAGAGGCTAAGAGAACACTGTGTGTCAGAACTAAAATGGGGGAACTGAGGCAGCTTGAGTCCCACTACATCCACCCCACCACATCCCCTGCAGACCACACACCATAATACCAGGAACTGGTGGAAAATGCTGAAAGTGACAGAGTCCACCTGTAGGAATTCTGGTCCTTCGCACAAGCCACCGTTTAAATGCTTACACCTGTTAACTGCCCGGGCAATCCAGGAGACCTTATAGAATATACCAAAATGCATGAGAATGAAACAATTTCCTGTTACCTACAAATTTCCCACTTCTCTGGTGAACTGATTTAAGACGCCTGTTGGGTCCCTCAGCAAAATAATTTTTAAGGCTGGATAAAATGTGCTTCAGCATAAGGCTTCAGAAATGGCGATTGGAAATAACCAGGGCATGATTTGCTCTGCTATCCCTAATCAGTGTTTCAAGTTGGGTCTCATTAACTTAGATTTCTGACCTGCCATTTTGTTGGAGGTGCCAATTAAATAAACGGTCATTTCGTCCCCATGACAACAGTGAATGATGCAGCAAATTAAGAAATATGGTGGGAAGGGAAGAAGCCAGAGTGGTATCCATAGCAACAAGAGCAAACTCACGATACTCCTGAGAAGGAAAGGGAAGCCAGGCACTAGGTTGGAAAGGAAAAGAAGTCTAGAGGGCAGGACTCGGAGGCAAAGGCATGAGCAGAGAGATACTAGCACGCTTCGTCTACCAATGACTGTGCTTTAGGAATGAATTACAACTGGAAAGGTAAGAACTAGGCAAAAAAGAATTCAGAGGGTTTCTGTAACTGGAAACATATTCTGCATCCTGTAATGGGGGGGGGGGAGGGAAGGCCAGTGAGCACTGAAGTGGGAAGACACAGAACACGTCGCTTTAGACTCCTGTTCCTTAGGGTGCCAGCCAGAAGGCTGGCAATGCAACCTTCCCCAGGAATTGCTGAAAAGCAGAGTCCCACTTAAGACTTGTCGGAACATAACAGATCCCTTAACAGGATCCCCAGGTGGCTTGTGTGAGAAGCAATGACTGATCAGGATGCTGGGGAGAGTAACGTGGACAGGGACCTGCTGAAATGAACAGCTACAGAAAAGCTCTGAAGCCCAGACATTCCCCTGCAGTAGCTGGAGCAGTGTGAGCATCTATCTAGGTCCAGGCACAAAGTGGGGTGACGTTTAGGGAACTGTAAAAATGGCACTGAATCCACTGAGTTCAGTCCTCATCTGGTGTTGGGGGTTCCTCAGCTAGGACAAGCCACAGGTAGGCGATCTGATTTTCCAGCCTGACAAAGCTGAGGATCTTGGGACACTTGGGAGTGCTCAGCAGTTTCTAACTGGACCTTGGTCCTGCGCAGCTCTGCTGAGGGAGGCCAGCGAGGCAGCAGCTTTCTCAGGCCCTCTTCAGCAGCTGTCTCTTTCATCACCACGTGGGCTTTTCATCTTCCCAGTCCATGGAGATTCCGTTCACAGACATCAAAGTTCAGCTCTTCAAACAACCTTTCCCCCTCAGGAAGCTCCAGGGCCTCTCCGCTCACCTTTGACTAAGTTTTGTTTCCACCTCAAGTTGGTGATATGTGGACAGAGCTGAGTCCCCAGGCAGCAGTCAAGGTGGTCAGGCTGACCTCACCGACACCACGGTCCCTTATCTTGTCTGTCATTTACAGGGCAATATGGGTGGGTAAGAGGAGAGTTGGGGTCTAATGGATGGCCAGCTGGGGACCCCGAGCCTTTGGGGTTTCAGGAAAAGGGTGGGTTATGGAAAGGCCAGGCCCTGACATAAGGTTGGGAGTTATCAGACATTCCTGCTTCTTAAACCCAGGTCTATCCCACCTCTCTCTCTCTCTCTCTCTCTCTCTCTCTCTCTCTCTCTCTCTCTCTCTCTCTCTCTCTCTCTCCCCCCCCCCCCTCCCTCCCGCCCTCCCTCCCTCTCCCTCTCCCCCCCCACACACACTTGGGTTGCTACAACAAAATATTATGCACTGGACTTACAATCAATGAGAGCTACTTCTAACGGTTAGGAGGCCTGACAGCTGAGGTCAGGGTGCTGGCAGGCAGATGATAAACTCCTCCTGTGGGCTGCAGACTGCCGGCTTCTGGTTGTTCTCACATGGAGGAAGAGAACCAGAGAGCCCTGTAGGGTCCCTTGCATAAAGGCACTGATCCAATTCATGAGAGCATCACCCTTAAGACCTAATCACCCCCCAATAGCCATTGGGATTAGGGTCTCAACATATATTTTAAAGGGGTACCCCTCTCCCCACCCCATATCCTTTCCAGACCCAGATTAACTCCCGGTAAAGTCACCCTCCCCAACTTCACTCACCAATTTCTCTCCCTCCCTCTGCACTCCACACATGGATCCTGAAGGCTGGCACTACCAACAAGTGGGGGCTGAGTAGGTCTTGGCTGTGGAGGGGGCTGTCCTATGCACTCAGGCTGTGCCTGTAGTACAGTCTTCACAGTGAGAGAGTCAAGGCAGTCTCCAGGCTTCTGGGGCATGAGGATGTCCACTTGCACAGACACCCTCCCTGGACAGTGGGGGATGTTTTGGGGGTGTCTCTTCACTGGCTGAGTGACCTGTCTCCACCAAGAGTCAGCTGTGTGACTGCTATTCTGTGCCTCAGTTTCCTATTTGTGCAATGGACAGACAACAGTACCTGCCGCATAGAAGTTAGGAGTAACCAGAAGCCATGAGTTCAGTGAGCTAATCTGCAACCACCCTCTGGTCGGTGTTGGGTGCACAGCCCCTGGCTTCTGTACCTGTGGGGCCACTCACTTCTTCCTGCTAGGCCTAGCTCCTGGGTGAGGACCTACCCACTGTCTGGCCCACACAGCTCCTTGCATTTCTCACAAGGAATTTGTTCACAGGAGAGAAGGGCAGTGGTCCTGCCTTTCAGTAGAGGTCACTATGACAACACCAGATTAACCCCCGCAGGTCAGGCTGAGTTCTTCCCCTTGACTCAATGCCAGCCTATTGTCCGTCAATTCAAGCAGACACTTCTAAACACTACTGTCCTTCCTGACACAAACCTAGGTTTTAACTCCTTCAAAGTCAAATTAAACTTTCAAAGTCAAACGTTCCCTCTCCTAAACTCCTGCAGCCTTTTACCTCTGTTGCTACACATCCTTTCAGCAATGCCATTATCTTGGACATGCATGGCCTCTCCATGGTTCAGCACCTAACAAAGGTCCAGTTAAACATATATGAATGAATCTCCATTAAGCAGATTTTCTGATCTCATCATTACTGTACAGCCATGTGCTGCACAGTTTTCTTAGTCAACTAGACCACATACACCATAGCAGTCTTGTAAGACAACAGTGGAACTAAAAATTTCCCATTACCTGGTGTAGTGTCTTGAATAGGTATGCCCCTCATAGATTCATGTGTTTGAACACTTGGCCCCTAGGGAGTGGCACTATTAGGAGGTGTGGCCTTGTTGGAGGAAGTGTGTCACTGTGGAGGTGGGCTTTGAGGTCTCATATATACTCAAGCTACACCCAATGTGACAATTCACTTCCTGTGGTCTGTGGATCAAGATGCAGAACTCTCAGCTCCTTCTCCACACCATGTCTGCTTGCATGCTGCCGTATCCTGCTATGATGATAATGGACCAAACCTCTGAAACTGTAAGCCACTCCAATTAAATGTTTTCTTTTATGAAAGTTGCCATGGTCATGGTGTCTCTTCATAGCAATAGAAACCCTAACCAAGACAGAAGTTGGTACCAGGGACTGGAGTATTGCTGTGATAGGCCTGACCATGCTTTTGTTTGGAGGAATTTGGACTCGGGGAGTTTGGATTTGAAAAGCAGTTGAATGGTTTAAGTGGGGCTTAATGGGCCATCCTAGTAGGAAAATGTAAGACAGTGGTGTTGAGGGTGGTTCAAATTATGGGGGCCTGGCCCAAGAGGTTTCAGAGGAGAAGAATTTTAGTGTGTTTCCTATAGATCATTCTTACGATATTTTGGTGAAGTATGTAGCTGCTTTTGCCCTTGTCCAAAGAGTCTGCCTGAGGCTCAAGTGAAGAGTTTTGGATTAATTCTGTTGGCTGAGGAAATATCAAAACAGCCTAGTATTAACTCTGTCATATGGTTATTAGTGTTCACTCTTATGAAGATTTATAATGAAAAGGAGCAAGCTGAGAAAGGAAAAATACAAAATGTACAATTTGAGAAGAAAAGAGGCACCAGGAAGTGGAATACAGCCAAGTTCTGTGATCAAGGAGATAAACAGATTAAGAAATGGAATAAAGAAGTGGTGACCTCAGGGCAAGACCCCACCCAGCTAATTTCCAACTTATGAAAAATGAATAAAGAAAACCTTAGAGCTGGGTTTCTTTAATTTAATCCCAGCACTTGGAAGGCAAAGATGGCATATCTCTGAGTTTGATGTCAGTCTGGTTGACAGAATGAGTTTCAAGACAGCCAAGCTTAGGCAATGAAGGTAACCATCAAAAATAGAAAGCTGGCAAAGATGTGATTGATTGAGGGGGCTATGTCCTAGCCCCAGAAAGCAGCAGAAGTTGGCAGCTTTGGCCATGTGGTTCTGGCTTTAGAATCATGGATAGAGTCTCCCTCTGTGACTAAGGGGTTATGGCCTCTCCCCCTGTGACTAAGGAAAGCCACTGAGGCCAGTTATATGGCAAGGGTGTCCCTACATGGAGGCTTAGAGAGGCTATTATGTAAAGCTGTGAAAGTGAAGCCTGAATTGTCTTGGAGACACCTGCTGAGGAGAGCTGCTAATAGGTAGTAGAACCAGCCCAAGAGAAAGAAGTGTGTTGCGGTCAACTAAGCTGAAAGGAGTTGGAGATCTGAAGAGCATTTTGACATCTGACATGAGATACAGAGTTTGGAGTTTGCTCAGATGGTTTTTGGTCTTGCTTTGGTCCAGCATTTCCTTACTATGTTCCCTTCCCTACATTTTAGAATGGTAATGCATATCCTATGCCATTATATGTTGGAAGTATGTGATCTGCTTTTTGATAATGATTTTACAGGGGATTACAGTTAAAAGAGTGCATGAATCTTAGAAGAGACTTTGAACTTTGGACTTTTAAACATTGTTGAGACTGTGATAGACTATGGGGACTTTTGAAGTTGAACAACATGCATTTTGAAATAAGTTATGGCTACAAGCCTATGGGGGCCAGCGAGTGGAATGTGGTGGTTTGGATAGGTATGGCCACCATACTCATGTGTTTGAATGCTTGGCCCATAGGGAGTGGCACTATTAGGAGGTGTGACCTTGTTGGAGGAAGTGTGCCACTGTGGGAGTGAGCTTTGAGGTCTTATATATGCTCAAACTACATCCAATATACAGTTTCCTTCTGCTGCCTGTGGATTAAGATGTAGAACTCTCAGCTCCTACTCCAGCACCACATCTGCCTGCATGCCACCATGCCCCACCTTGATGACAATGGACTAAACCTCTGAAACTATAAGCAAGCTCCAATTAAATGTTTTCCTTTATAAGAGTTGCCATGGTCATGGTGTCTCTTCCCAGCAGCAGAAACCCTAAGACACCTGGGGACTCCATAGGCATCTGAACACCACAGTACAACTCACTCCTCATGACTGCGGTGACATCTGTGTAAACTCACTTGCATTGCCAACTTTTATGCATAAAAGTATAGCATGTGTGCATGCACATACATGTATGTGCAAAATACTTATAATAAGCTAGTAACATAGCCTTTATTATTTATTATGCTGTATTTGTATCATTATTTTAGGGTGTACTCCTACTCATTAAAACACAACATTAACCATAAGATAGTATGCTGTGTTATGCTGGCAGCACCCTCATGGGTCCTACAATTACTGTCTTTCTTGGTTTTACTAAGAGGCCACATCAGGTGACTGACCTAAATTGTTTAAATACTCTGTGATGTTTGGAAAATGATAAAATTGCTTAATGATTTGCATTTCCCTGATGGCTAAGGATGTTGAACATTTCTTTACATGATTCTCAGCTATTTGAGATTCCTCTGTTGAGAATTCTCTGTTTATATCTGTACCCCATTTTTTGATTGGATTGTTTGGTTTTTTTGATGTCCAGTTTGAGTTCCTTATATATTTTGGAGATCAGCCCTCTGTCAGATGTGGGTTTGGTGAGGATCTTTTCCCATTCTGTGGGCTGTCATTTTGTCCTTCTGACAGTGTCCTTTGCCTTATAGAAGCTTTTCAGTTTCATGAGGTCTCATTTTGCTAATTATTGATCTTAGTGCCTGTACTATTGATGTTCTGATCAGGAAGTTGTCTTCTGTGCCAATGGTTACACAACTATGTTCATAGCAGCTTATTTATAATAGTCAGAAACTGGAAACAACATAGATGTCCCTCAACTGAAGAATGGATAAAGAAATTATGAAACATTTATATAATGGAGTGTTACTCAGTTGTTAAAAACAATGACATTAAGAAATTTGAAGGCAAATAGCTGGAACTAGAAAAGATCATCCTGTGTGAGGTAACCCAGATCCAGAGGGACAAACATGGTATGTACTCACTCATAAATGGATATTAGCTATAAAGCAAAGGATAATCATGCTACAACTTACAGACCCAGAGAAGCTAAGTAACAAGGAGGGCACAAGGGGGTGGGTGGGTGGGGGATTCATGAATCTCATGGTGAAGGGGAAATAGAATGGACATTGCCAGTGGGCAGGGAGAGGGGCCTGAAACGGGAAATGGGGATGGGAGAAGAGATCAGGTGGGAGGGAGGATGGAGGGAGAGAGTACTGAGAGAGACAACTGGAATCTAGGGCATCTCTGGGATGAGCTAGAAACCTAGTGCAGTGGAATCTCCCAGGAATCTATGAGGGTGACCCTAGCTAAGACTCCTAGCAATGGCGGATATGGAGCCTGAACCGGCCATCTCCTGTCACCAGGCCAGACTTCCAGTGGGACATCAACCCGGTCATAAACCCTTCGTACTACAATTTGTCCTGCCTACAAAATGTGCTGGGGGTAAAGATGGCACAGAAATTATGGGAACAGCCAACTAATGACTGGCCCAGCTAGAGATCTATACCCTGAGAGCAAGCTCAACCCTGAGGGCCAGGACCAAGAGGTGGGATACCCCAGGGACCTAGGACAGAACTAAGCATGACTGGCAAAAAAAAAAAAAAAAAAATCAATGAAATGAATCCTATGTTCTCATAGATTGGTGCCTTGTCCAGTCATCATTAGAGAAGCTTCACCTAGAGTCTTAGTTAGGATTTCTATTGCTGTGAAGAAACGCCATGACCATGATAACTCTTAAAAGGAAAATATTTAATTGGGGTTTCAGAGGTCCAGTCCATTGTTATCATGGTGGGAAGCATGGTGGTGTGCACGCAGACATGCTGGCTACATCTTCATACGCAGGCCACAGGAAGTTGAATGAAATACTGGGTGGTATCCTGAGCATAGGAAACCTCAAAGCCCACCCCCACAGTGACACACTTCCTCCAACAAGGCCATACCCTCTCCAACAAAGCCATACTTCCTAATAGTGACACTCCCTATGAGATTATGGGGCCAATTACATTCAAACTATCATACCTAGCAACTGATGGGAACAGATGCAGACCCAAAGTCAAATATTAGGTGGAGCTTGGAGAATCCTATGGAAGAAGGGGGAGTAAGGATTGTAGAAGCCAGAGGGGTCAAGAACACAAGAAAACCCACAGAACCAACCAATCTGGGCCCATAGAGGCTCACAGAGACTGAAGAGACAACCAGGGAGCCTGCATGGGACTGACCTAGGCACTCTGCATTTATGTTACAGTTTTGTAACGTGGTCTTCCTGAGAGAATCCTAACAGTAAGAGCAGGGGCTATCTCTGACTCTGATGCCTGTTTTGGGGACTCATTCCCCCATACTAGATTGTCTCATCCAGCCTTAATAGAAGAGAAGGAGCCTAGTCTTGCTGCAACTTGATATACCTTGGCTGGCTGATATCCTTGGGAGGCCTGCCTATATCTGAAGAGAAACAGTGGAGGAGTAGATGGGGTGGGGTAGAGGGGAGGTGGGGGAGGAGATTGGGAAGAAGGAAGGGAGGGGAAACTTTGGTTGGAATGTATAAACAACAACAACAACAAAAGAAAAAATTGCCTAATGACACATCTCTCAGAACTTATTTCTCCACACGCAACTGTATACTAAGCAACAAGTCTACCTCAGGGATGGCATATCATCCTGCCCTCTGTGCATTCCTGCAGCCCTGCCCCAGCTCCTCAGATGGGGGTGTTAGCTTCTGTGGGTTTTCTAGGGCACAGAAGGGCTATTGTACAGATGTGTTCACTCCCCCAGAGTGGTGGTCTCTTTGAAACCCTCAGAACCAAGGGAAGCTGAGCACGCAGCCTGCCTACTTACTGGGTGTGGGCTTCCAGGGCCAAAGGTGTGAGCGTGTCATCCTGGCTACACAAGCAGAAGGATCAGCGTCCTCTAAAGGCTACATAGACAGATGCCTCACTGCTAAGAAGGAAGTCCAGTTGCTCCTCAAGTGGCCACATTCATTTTCTCTTTAAGTAACTCTTTTCTTTAGTGACAGCATCAGCGTGGGTGGAACAAAAACGAACATGTGGACTAGAGCAGGTTTCCTCCCTATGACATTCAGCTTGGAAAGAGGCAGGCTGACCCACACCAGTGTTCTCCGAAGAGCTGAAGCATTCCCATGAGCTGTGAAGGGGGCGGTAAATCACCTCACGTCTGTCTGTCTGGCTGTAAAGGACTGTTTGGGTTAGAGAGCTGATGAAAATCCTGCTGAGGCTGTGTCTGGGTTACGTGGGAGGAAGTGAGTTAACTGATGAGCTTTGCCTATGACAGGCATTGGACTAGATGCAGGTGTTATATAAGCCTCAGATAGTACTTGTGACTCTGACCTATGGAGAAACTTATAATAGTAACTTGAGGGTTAGCTGCCTTGAATACAGGTCCATACCGTTTATATCTGGGTCGTCCTCAGAGCCTGAGCTTAAGCATGTTCACAAACATCAAGGACTGCATGGCAGTCCCATTTCACATCATTTCAGGTCTGCTACTGAAAAGGTTTTCTCATGCCTAGCTACCTTGATAATGCTCTGGCAGGTGGACAGAGGCAGGCCCACCAGGCTGGTGCCGTTGATGGACATGATCTGGTCCCCGATGTTCAACTTTCCTGATTTCTCTGCGGGGCCTCCATGCATCATGTTGGCAATGATCACAGTCGGTAGAATGGATCCCCAGCCAGACTCCACAATCACAACTCCCAGGATTTCTCCTTTCTGTTTCTCTATGAAAACCTGAAAGGAGAAAAATATGTAGAAAGTACATGTCAGAGCCACATGGGATAGGTATCAGAGCTGGTCCCCCTGCCTGTGTGGGGGAAGAAAAAGATACTACTTTGAGGATGCCAGTCCAGGTGAGTTCCTATCTTCTCTACGCTCCATGGCATCTGGGGTCTGTAAGAAACCACTTCACACAAACCCATCTAGACCTTGGAATTCACCCTCGTTTCAAAGGACCAACCTGGCCTCACACAAATACAGGAGGCACCAGGCTTTTCTGTTTTCCTTGAAAACATCAGTCGTCCTTTGTAGTGAGAGCTTTGGTGGCCTGTTAAACCTTAATCCACAGTGGCTTTTGGATTTGATGCACAGGTTTTCTCATTCCACAGCACTTCGTAAATTATTTTCAGTATTTAAGATTTCTGAGTGAAAAACACATGAAACACTTCTCTGTAAGGAGGAGGGTGAGGAAAAAGTGACGTTGAAGTTGCCGTGACCGAAAGGCTGTGCTGCACACAGGAAGAACAGGTCCTGGACATACATTCTGCATGTGTGACCTCTGGTGGCCGGCACAGAAGCAGGAGTTAGTACTGGACCCC